>NC_142508.1:66802424-66953939 GCF_057876585.1 Rhinolophus sinicus | reverse complement strand
AACAAGAGAGAGAATAGGTAGTAAACAGATACCTGGGTTCTTTACTCAAAGATTAAATAGATGCTATTCTTTTGCTATATTTGCTTCAATTTTCTTTCAAGGAACAAACAACACAGTATGACTAAAACCCTACCACACATTCCTTCACCTCTCTCTCCGTCCCTGGAGGTAGGACCAATATCTGTAAGTAGATATGTAACTTTTTCATGCATTCTTTTTCTATGTGGGTATATATGGATGTTTCCACAAATAATATGTAGTATTGTTATGAGCATTTAAAATTTAAATAAATGCCCCCTACTCTACATGTCATTTTATTCCTTTGTTTGCATTCTACATTATATTTTTGAGACTTTTCTATGTTGCTATATACTTTAATTCATTTTTTAAGTTTTTTTTTTTTCAATTACAGTTGACATACAATATTATATTAGTTTCAGGTGTACAACACAGTGATTAGACATTTATATAACTTAGAAAGTGATCACCCCAATAAATACAGTACCCATCTGACACCATACATAGTTATTATAATACCACTAACTATATTCCCCAGGCTATACTCTACAACCCCATTACTATTTCATAACTACCAATGTGTACCTCTTAATCCCCTCCTCCCATTCTCTCAACCCCATGCCCCAATCCAGCAACCATCAAAATGCCCTGTATATCTACAAGCTTCTGTTTTGTTTGTTCATTTATCCTATTCTCTAGACTCCACTTGTAACGTTTGTCTTTATCTGACAATGCACTCAGCACAGTACTCTCTAGGTCCATCCATGTTGTTGCAGATGGGAAAATTTTATTCTTTTTTATGGCTGAATAATATACCATTGTATATATGTATCACCTCTTTATCCATTGATCTATTGATGGACACTCAGGTTGCCGCCATATCTTGGCCATTGTAGATAATGCTGTAATGAACACATGGAAGTACATGTCCCTTCAAAGTACTGTTTTGGATTTCTTTGGCTAAATACCCAGAAGTGGAATTACTGGGTCGTTCTTTGTCTCCTGTTATAACCTTTGTTTTAAAGTCTATCCTATCTGATATAAGTATTGATATCCAAGCTTTTATTTGTTTGTTTGTTTCCATTTTCATGAAATAACTGTTTCCATCTCTTTACCTTCAGTTGGTGTGTGTGTTTCAATCTGAAGTGAGTCTCTTGCATGCAGCATATTATAAGTGTCTTGTTTTCTTATCCATTCAGCTACCCTATGTCTTTTGATTACAGCATTTAATTCATTTACATTGACAGTAATTATTGATAGATATGTAGTTATTGCTATTTTATTCATATTTTTTATCTCTTCTTTTTCTCCTCCTCTTTCTTCTCCTTCTTCTCCTTCCTCTCCTTCTTCACCTTCTTCTTACAGAAGTCCCTTTAACATTTCTTATAAAACTGGTTTGATGGTGATTAACTCCTTTACTTTTTTATTGTCTGGGCTGCTCTTTATCTGTACTTTGATTCTGAATGATAGCTTTGCTGGGTTGTAGGTCCTTGCTTTTCATCATTTTGAATATTTCCTGCCACTCCCTTCTGGCCTGCAAAGTTTATGTTGAGAAATCAGCTGACAGTCTAGTGCAAGCTCCCTTATAGGTAACTAACTTCTTTTCTCTTGCTGTTTTAAGATTCTTTCTTTGTCTTTAAACTTTGACATTTTAATTATGACGTGTCTTGGTGTGGGCCTCTTTGGGTTCATCTTGTTTAGCACTTTCTGCACTTCCTGGGCTTGTATATCTATTTCCTTCACCAGGTTAGGGAAGTTTCCGTCATTATTTCTTCAAATAGTTTTTCAATTTCCTCTGTCTTTCCTCTCCTTCTGGTACCCTTATGATGCAAATGTTGGTATGCTTGATGTTGTCCTAAAGGTCCCCTTAAACTGTCTTCATTTTTTTTTATTCTTTTTTCTTTTTGCTGTTCTGATTGAGTGTTTTCTTCTACCTTATCTTTCTTTCAAATTGTTGATTTGGTGCTCTGCTTCATCTAATCTACTGTTGATTCCCTCTAACATAGTCTTTATTTTAGATATGGTATTCTTCATTTCTGACTGGTTCTTTTTTGTAATTTCTATCTCCATTTTTATGTTTCTTATCTCTTTGTTGAAGTTCTCCCTGAGATCATTGAGCAACCTCATAACCAGTGTTTTGAACTCTGCATCTGGTTGATTGCTTGTCTCCATTTTATTTTGTTCTTTTACTCGAGCTTTGTTCTGTTCTTTCATTTGGGACATGTTTCTTGGTCTCCTCATTTAGGGTGCTTCCCTGTGTTTGTTTCTATGCATTATGTAGAGTTGCTATGCCTTCCAATCTTAGTGGAGTTGCTTTATGTAGTCGGTGTCCTGGAGAGCCCAGTGGCAGTCTCCCTGGTCAGTTGGGCTGGGTGCTTCAGGTCTGTCCCTTATGTGGGTTGTGTGTGCCCTCCTGTTGTAGTTGAGCCTTTGTTGCTGTTTCCATGTTAATGGGAGGGATTGACCCTCAGGCTGATTGGTTGTGAGGACTGGCCATGACTGTAGTGGAAAAGCTGTGGTGCACGAGCTGACCCTATGGAGCAGGATTCACTTTAGTGGGGCTGAGGTGCCTACCCGATCTGTCCTTTGGGTGTGTCTTTTGTGGATGTTGTTGCTTGGTGCTCTGGTGTGTTCTGAAGCTGGCCACCAGGTCTGTTGGTTCTGGGGCCTCTTGGGAGGGGCTCTGTTACAGACCCAGGTCAGGCGCTGCCTGTGGCCTTCCCTGGGGCCACTTGGTATGAGCTACAAAATGAGCGACAGATGGTTGCTACTTGCACCGGACTTGCAGGTGCTTGGGGAAGGCCAAGCTGCAAACTGAGGCCATCTGCAGCCAGGGTTGGGCTTGGGGCTGCTCATCAAGTAGTACAGGGTACACCAGATGCTGCTTGTTTGGGGTTTATGAACCTTTGAGAGGTTTAAAGAAAGTCCACAGCATAAGCTAAGATAAGCCATTTATATGGAAAAGCCACTGGAAGTGGCTTGGGTGGGCCCGCAAGTTGAATGGGGCAGAGTCTCATGGAATCACTAGGGTGGGTTAATCCATGTTATCTAGGTTGATGGGGACTCAGATATGGTAGCTGCCTGTGTCAACACACTGGGTAAGGAAGGGCTCAACAAAGAAACAGTGGTGTCTGCCAGCACGTTTGTCTGGGAGAAAGCTGCCCCTCCAGCCCTTGCTCTGAAGCCAGACAATTCAGTTCCTCCCCTTATGTTCCTGGTGCTTTTCTAAATGCTACCTCAGCACTGGAGCTCAAAATAAGTGAGTCCATCAGTGAGTAAGTCTGTGTGCATACCCTTTAAGAGAAACGCCTGGGACTGTAGTTGCCTTCCATCTCACTCAGCCACAAACTCCACTGGTTTTCTTAGCCAGGGTTGGGGAGCCTGGTGTGGGGCTGGGACTCCTTGATCCTCAGGGATGACCTCTGCAGACAAGATATCCCTCCTGACTTTTAACCACCACTTGTGGGTTTGGGACCAACCCTTTCCACATCTCAGCCCTTCCTACTAGTCTCACCATGGCTTCTATGTCCTTAGTTGTAGGACTTCTGTTCAGCTAGATTTCAGGGGATTCTTAATGATGGTTGTTCTGTAGTTTAATTGTAATTTTGGTGTGGTCGTGAGAGGAAGTAAGCACAACGTTTACCTGTTCTACCATCTTGACTTTGTAGTCTTGCACATTAATTCATTTTTAATTGTTGTATAGCAATCCACTGTGTGAGTAAACCACAGTTTATAATCCCATTATAAAGGACATTTACCTATAGGTTAATTATGTGAATTCCAAATAAATAAATAAATATATATATATATATATATATATATATATATATATATCACACATATATATATATATCACACATATATCTGAATTTTATACAAATCTCTAAGTGGAATAACTGTGTAATAGAACATGCACATCTACAGTATTATTGGACATTGACAAATTATTCTCCCAAATCACTGTACCAATGCATTATCACCATCAATATATGAAACCATATACTTGATCTCAAAATTAATAAAATTAAAAAGAAGAGGTTATATATGTCAAATTCCCTAGTTATAAGCCAGTGAAAATAGAAATAGTTACCAAAACAAGCAAAATCAAAATTACTTGAAAATGAAGAGTACTCATAAATAATTAAAATATAAACATAGGAAGCAGCGAAAACATAAACACATACCAACACCTATGGAAGTTAACAAAAATCTCTATTCAGGGGAATATATATATATATCCACAAATTAAATTCATAAATTTTTAAAAATGCATTTATTTCAGAATTAAATAATAAAGAAAAATTAAGAAACATAATAATAAATTAAAAGAAGAAAATAAAGGAAAAAGAAAGGGAAATTAAAGTCTATAATTAATAAAATTGTAAAAGTGGTAATAACAGTGAAATCCAAAAACTGTTTCCTAGAAAAGACGAATAAAATAGACAAATCAGGAGTGTTGTTAAGGCAAAGGGAAAGGGGGAGAGAGAGAGAGAGTTAGAGAGAGAGAACTATGAAGGTTTTGAGAAAGAAGATGTGAGTGCAAATAGAAAGGAGATTAAAAGAATTAATGGAATCATACCTATAATTTTATGGAATACATTGGAAACCTTAGAGAAAAAGTATGATTTCCTACAAAAAAAATAAATGATCCTAATTGATTCAGAAAGAGAAAAACTAGAATGTTATATTACTTTAGATAATGTTAAAAAGGTAATTTAAAATTTATCACTAAAAGCCAACAAGACAGACTAGTTTAAAGTTGACTTTCATACACCAATTACAAAACAGTCAATTCAAATGTTATATAGGCTAGTTCAGACCATACTGAAAAGGAGAAAACTAACCAGTTTAATATGCAGCCCATAAAATATGAATATCTGACGAGGGTAGTATTAAAAATGTAGAGCACTTTCACTTACAAATATATAGCACAAATATTAAATGAAATGTTAGCAAATTGAAAGAGTGATAGACCAAAGACTAGCACCTATGAGAAGCAGCAAAGGTAACAAAAGTTTATTTCAATTCATGGGGGGAAAAGTGGGTCATTTTAAAATGGTGTTGGCACAAGTGGCTATCCACCTGGAAGAAAACAAATGCCCAATACACAAAAATATTTATAAACATTAATATCTTAAATGCAAAAATAAAATTCTATATAAAAAAACAAGAAATATGCAAAATATAGCAGTAGAGGACACTTCTTGACCAAGTTTGCGAATGCAGAAACTTTAAAAGAAAATATAGATACATAGTTCTGGTGGAAAATGAAAGGATATGTTATAGCACAATATAGTATACCCAAAGTAAACAAGAAAATAATATTTCCCAAATGACTTTGCATTGCATATGACACTGGGCTTATATTATAATATTTAAATTAACCTATCTATTGACAAAGAAAAGAAACTCCAAAGGAAAAATGGGCAAGTTTATGAATAAAACAACTTGTAGGAAAACAAATATAAGTTGTTCACAAACATTTAAATATGTGCAAACTTAGAATCAGAAGCATACAAATTAAACTAACAGTGAAATAATAATTTACACCCTATGGATGGCAATTTTTTAAAATTTATAAACAGCTATTGTTATGTTGTGAGGGATACAGGAAAATGGCCACTCTCATAATTACTCATGGAAATCAGAACTGTTAACTACTATTGTGAGTAACCTGGCAACATTTATTAAACCTAGAAATGCACATATTGTTCAACCCAGAAATACCAATCCTGGGAACCTGTCCCATAGAAATAGAGCCCCAATATGAGAGGATATTTGTGTAACGATATTTCAAATATTATTTTATATTACTATATTTGCAATCAAAATAGATGATATGCTATTTGGAATAAAAGTAAATAGATGCACACACATATACAAACACATACAAATGCGTACACACATATTAAAGTTATATAATTATCTCCTGAAAAACAGTCACATAATACAAAGTTTTCTGCATTGTGATTTTCTAGTACCTCATGGATATCTTGTCAAGTCAAAAGATCTGCCTCTAATTCTAGTTAATTCTGCAGATTATTTTTTGGTGTGGGAAGATAATTTAGTCAAACATTCCCACAGAATCGGATAGCTTCACTGGTGAATTCTACCAAACATTTAAAGAGTGAATATTAATCTTTACCAACTCTTTGAAAAAAATGAAAGAGGAAGGAAAGCTTCCCAACTAATTCTATGAGTATTATCCTGATACCAAAATTAGACAAAGACATCATAAGAAAATTATAGACCAGTATCTCTTATGAATATAGATGCAAAAATCCTCAACAAAGTACTAGCAAACCAACCTATCAACCTATATAAAGGACTATACGCCACAACCAGGTGGGATTTGTCCTCCAAAATATATGTTTGACTGAACATCCAAAAATCAAGTAATGCAATACACTATGTCAATAGAATAAAGGACAAAAACTACATGATCATCTAAATAGATGCAGAAAAACCATTTGACAACATCTAGCACTCTTTCATGATGAAAACACTCAACACTCTAGGATTAGAAGATACTTTCCTCAACCTTATACAGGACAACTCAAACAACGCACAACCAACGCCTCACTTAGTGGTAAAAGACAGGATGTGGTCCCCGGCCTGAGATCAAAAAGAAGCAAAGGACGGCTGCTCTCATCAGTCAACATCGTATTAGAGGTTCTAGTCAGGGCATTTAGGTGGGAAAAAGAAATTAAAAGCATCCAGATTGGCTAGGAAGAAATAAAACCAACTTTCTGAAGGTAACATGATCTTATACATAGAAAATCCTGAGGAATTCACTTGAAATAACACCTATCAGAACTAATAAATGACTTTAGCAAGGTTGCGGGATGCAAGAGCAACTTACAAAAGATCAGTTGTATTTCTAAACACCAGGAATGAAATATCTAAAAATGAAATTAGGAAACCAATTCCAAAATACCAGCATCAAAAGAATAAACTACTTAGGAACAAATTTAACAATAACAACAAAAAAAAAGGGTAAGATGTATATCCTGAAAACTGCAAAACATTATGGATAGAAATAGAAAAAAATATCAAAATAAATGGTGTATTATCCCATGATTATGAATTGGAAGCCTTACTATTAAGATGGCAATACTCTCCAAATTGATCTATAAATTCTACACAATCTCTATCAAAATTTTAGCTCTCCTTCTTCTCCTACAGAAATTGGCAAGTTGATCCTAACATTTATATGGAAATGCAAGGGGCCCAGAATAACCAAACCAATCTCGGTTTCAAAACTTACTGCAAAGGTACAGGAACCAAGACAATGTGCTACTAGAATAAGGGTAGCCATCTGTGGAATATTTCCAATCAATTGATTTTTGACAAGGGTGCCAAGGCACTCTGGCCCCAGCCCAGACTGACTGAATCAAATTGGGTGGAGGGGATGGTGTTTCCTAGAATCTTAATACTTCACAATTTCCATTGGTGGATCGGCTATACTCACATAAACCACTGCATCATTCTCCCTCGAGCATTTAGTACAATGTTCCAGCAATTCCCTAGTGTCCAAAATGCACATTGTCAGCATCACTTCCACAGTGAGCAGGTGGGAAGATTTTCTTATACTTTTCAGTCCCCATTTGTTAGATTGTTCATGATGCATTGTGTACTGGAAAATCCAAATGGAAAACAAAACAAACTACTAACCAAAAATTACTCTGCAGTACATCTGCAGCACCCATTGACTAGAAAGGTGAGTTCGAGAATCTGGTTTTTACTAGTCTTTATTCAAACATCAACAGAGGAGCCCCACTCCCCAAAAACTTACATGGCGAAGCCACAGGCTTGTACCAGAGCTGCTAAACCCTCTTGCTAATCACTTGAAGTTGGGTTTCCAATCACAGTCCTTTTGCTCCGGTTTGGACACAAACTCCACAGGCATGGAGAGATGTTGACAGTCTTCATACTTTTGAGAACAAGGCTGCTCAAAATGGAAGGGTTTTATTGGGCGCATAGTAGAAAGGGTTTGTTTAGGATTTAGCTAGCTAGCTGTATGTATTTTACCCAAATGTAATCTTCTCCAACACCCAGCACTATGTTTTGTTTATGGAGAGTTGTTTCAATGATATTTATGGATGAATGAGTCAAGATACTAATCCTGTATGTGCGGGATCGGAACTAGAAGAGACCTTTAGCAGACTCGATTCAAACTTCTGCATGTCCTTTTACGGCTGAGAAAACAGGGTCACTGGGATCACTGGTCAGAACTATCTCCTTACCTGCCATAGGCTTGAGAAAGAATAATAAAAGGCAGGGGAGAGAGAAATGGAGAGAGGGGGGAGGGGGGAGGGAGGGAGGGAGGGAGGGAGGGAGGGAGGGAGGGAGGAAGGGAAGGAGGGAGAGAGATCCTTGGAAGACAAGTAGAGAGAAGAGAAGGGTACAGAGGATAATTTCAAGCAAAAAAAAAAAAAAAATCCTCACTGAGCTAAAAGTGTTGAAGCCTTAGAATACACCCTCTCAGGGTAAGGTTTCATTCTCACTGATATGACAAACATTTTCCCTACAGAAGAAGTTTAACACATTATATAAATACCCCAATACACATATGCAGTGTAGTAATAATTAGTTTTCTCCCCTTTCATCTCTGTTGTTTCTGCCCACACATACTTCCTATTTTGAGCTTTGGTGTAACAAATGCATCTTTCAAACTGGAAGCCCACGCCTTGTGTGCACAAACACAGGTCTCTTTATCGCCACGTGCAGTCTCTCCAGCTCGCAGGAACTGAACAATGAGGCATTTTCTTCTCTCCCTGGCCCCAGAGCTCTGACAGAATTCATTTAATTTCCATGTAAAATGTAATCTGCAGATAATAATAGGTCACTCACAGCAATATCATTCCACCTGCCCTGATCTTCCATCGTTGTGCTAATTGTGGGATAATGTAAGACAGCTAAGGCACGCAGATGGGATTGGATGGGGCATTTTGTTTTCATGATGCTATGAAGAATGATATAAGAAAAAGTGCCAACAAATGCCATAGACATTGCCTCCCTCTCCTAAAATGACTCAAGAAACAAGGGTGAGGTTCTCGTGTGCAGGGCATTTTTGATAGTCTTGGAGTCTGCTGCAAAAGCCACATGATTTCGGTGATTCACAGGGCACGGTCGGACCACTTAAATGCTCTACCAGGCCTGATGAAGCATCTTCTTGGGAGAGAAGCCGAGAGTAGCCAAATGATTGCTTGGGCAGGTGACCGTCAGCCACTAATTTGTCATTCTTGCTTTGAAATATTTTTAAAATATTGATTACAAACCTCAGAGTCTCCCTTCTAAGCCCAAAAGAGAAGCAGAGGTTCTTCCTGTATAGAATGACTTTCCTCAGTGTAGAAACCTAACTTTGCCCATGCATGCTACCTTCTTTTGTTTTCGAGTTGGCAAAATCAGGAGCTGTCATAGAATTTGAAGACCAGAAAGGTGGGTCCAAAGGACGGCTAAGATCAACACACTCATTAAATTTATTTTATAAAGTCTTTATCTTATTACAATTATAATTCATGGTCATTGTAAATTATTTGGAAAGCAGAAACAAGCCCACCCTCCAAAGAACCCCTCAGTGCAGATAATGAAGGTGATATGAGTTATTCTCAGAAGGAACAATGGCAGAGGTGGGAGGATGTGTTTACAAGAAGGTTTGGAAACTGATGCCTGAAAAGAGTGCATATGTCATCGCTCCTCGCTCCCTACATCACTGATGGGCTCTCTTACTCCACACGTGCTGCCCACAGGATGACACGGCTTCGGCAAGGGCTCCCAGCTTCTCTCCTGCCAAAAGCAGAGGTCTCCTGGGTCAACTCAGAGCTTGGGCAGCGCCAGGGCTCGAGGCCAGATTGTCAGGCTCTGGAAGAGGGAAAGCTCTGGCCCATCCCCTGCTCTCATTCTCCAGTTTGGTGTGGTGTGTGAAAATGGAAAATATACTCAAATCTGGAGACAGATAGTAAGAGGGAAAAGTTCAGAGATGCTGAGAGACAGAACCAGGGAGAGTGAGCCCAGGGGAGACAGAAAACCAGAGAAAGTGGATGGAGCTAAGACAAAGGCCTAGAAGGAGAGAAACAGAGCGATGGGAGAGGGAGGGGGGACAGGGGAGGGGAGCCCGACAGAGGCAGAGCGCAGAGGAAGGGGGAATGGAGGAAAAGAGAGGAAGGCCACAAGGAGAATGAAAAGAGAGAAACCCAGAATGAGACAGAAAGAGAATAGAAACCAGCATGAGTGCTGTGGGGTTCCTAAGGACAGGGGTCTGTCAGACAGACTGACCCTGATTCCGAGACCCTGTGTGTGTGTGTGTGTGTGTGTGTGTGTGTGTGTGTGTGTGTGAGAGAGAGAGAGAGAGAGAGAGAGACAAATGTGACTGTAGATATTTTGACAGTTAATGAAAATTATATCCCCATGTTATGTTTTTCGAATTCCAGAATAGTTACTATAGAATTAACAGAATTTCTATAGTGATGAATTATTGTGGAGGTATCACCAGCTCGAAAACTGATGTTTAAGGTTTGATGTTGAAATAAAATGAACAGGAAAATATGACAAAATAGTTTATGTGACAGAGTTACACAGTCTTTACATATTATCCATGGCTAATAAGTGGTACTCAAAAATACTCCCAATGTTATGCTAGGCAGATGTTATTGTTCCCATTCTACAGAAGAGGAAATGGAGGTTCAGAGAGGAAGGGATTCTTCAAGGTCACCTTGCAAGTCATTGGCAGACCAGGAGACCATATGCAAACCTCTGAACTTCACATCATTAAATCTCACTTTCCATACATCCTGTTGAGCCACTTTGCTTTAAATAAAAAGGCAAGAAAATTTACTTGCCTTAAACACTGCCCTGGGTTTTACTGCTCTTTGTCTGGGGTTTTATATTCAGCTTTCTGTGCAAGTTGTTACAGCTCAGCACTTACCCAGTAATCTTTTCCAAGGGATAGAATAACAATAGTTTTCTTGGGCTTATACTTTTTCCCTAAGATCTCACAATTGCTGTTTCCCAAATATCTTCCCTGAAGTTTAGAGTGCATGAAACAAGAATGTATGAAAGAGAAAAAACAACAACAACAACAAAAAAAACATTGGTCCCATGAAGTCAAGGACACTCCATAACAAAAAACCAATTTCAAATGAAGATTTGATCCCTAACTTAAATTCATGGAAGAATGTTTGCACTAGTATGGGGAATTTATGCTAAAATATTTATTCCTTAAATATCCCCTGGGCCTCGGAACAACAAAATGATTCCTTTGTCCACTCAGTCAATCAATCATTTAGGAAACATTAAGCGCCTACACTGTACCAGGCATTTTTAATACACAGGACTTGTTTATTTATAAGCTTAAAAAAACAAAATCTCAGTCTGGGGAGCCTCTTAAATCTAGTGGAATTTCTCTTGCTTCTTCTTTCTGAATTTCATTCTTGAATTCTCTCTGTTTCCATTCTCTCTGCCAAGACTCTTCTGCCGAGGTTTGAATTGCTCTGTGGATGAGAATCTCATTGTTTCTAGAGGTTCCTGAAGTTCAGTAGGTTGCTACTTACAATGATCTTTTTGGGCAAACAAATAATTCTGTCACCCGTGAGGCGTGACAGAAACACAGGGAGGCCAGCTCATCAGGAGACTTTGAAAGCTTCCCCATGGTATTGCGTTGGACTAGCAAACTCTAGTCTGTTTGGAGACAAAAGAGACCCAACTGTAATTAAATAGTCACACAAATTCCTTGTGGGTTTCTGCCTTTGCACATTCCGAAGGACACTAATTAGGAGGAGACCCCTTGTATGCCAAATTCCCCAGGCACGTGGGGGGCTGGGGCGGGGGACGACTACCTTGGAGGATTCCTGTCTGACCAACAGCAGTGTTTGGCCCCCTCATTGATTCTCTAAATTGTATTTGCCCCACTAATAAAGCCCTAATGGCAGTAGCAAGCAAACTGCCTGCCTCTCTCCATCCAGGGGACTCTGCCTTGCCCCTCACCCCACCCCCGTGTGGGCTGCTGGGCATGAATGAATGATCCCTTTGTCTTCATCTCAAATGTTTTGGCAGCGCTTCTGAAAACAGCCGTGAATGAAAAACCACGAGTCTAATTGTTTTCTCTAGGACCAGACTGATTTCTTTAGGGCATCCACCACACACACGTGGTGTGTCAGCATCAACGCTGCCCTAGACTTCCCAGCTACCACCCCAAACTATAATTTTTTAAAGAAGTACCAACATATACACAATTGTTTTCAGAGAGAACACCTTCTCTACTCAAGTTTAGTTTTCAACCAGGTGAAAATAACAAGGTGTGATTTCCTTTCCAATTTAAGAGGCACAGTGAGCCAAGACAAGCCATCTCTTTATATCAAGGAAGTTACTAAAACCTTCAGGAGAGGGTTGCAATTTCTTCGTTGAAGGAACAAAGGAACAAACAACAGAATGTAGAAGAAACGAAGGGAAGAGGGTGGAGGAAAATGTTCCAAAACTGTGCAAATGTTGACTGGATGTGTACCTGCCCCAGCTGCTGGATCAGGGTGTCTCGGACATCGTGGGAGGCATAATTCTCAGCTCTAGGGGCTGGTCTGTGCATTGTAGGGTGTTTAATAGCATCTCTGCCTCTACCTACTAGATGCCAGTAGCAACACCCCACCCCCAGGTGTGGCCGTCAGAAATGTCTCAGACTGTGCCAAAAGTCCACAGTGCGGAGGATGGAGGTAGAGAGGTGGGCAAAATCATCTCTGGTTGCAAACCACTGAATTATGTGAACCAAAAGAGCAAGAGTTGTGAAAATGTTAAATGAGAGTGGGCTCTAACGTTGGCAGCTGGGTAAGAGTCTTAGCTTTGCCTGTTTGGGCCTGTTACCCATCCTCCCTGAACCTATCTTCTAAAGTCCCAAGGATTAAATAGGAACCCACACATAAAGTGCTTAGCATCCTGTCAGGTCCACAGTAAACATTAACTGGTATCAATATCATCCTTTTGGTTATTTCTGCCGTTCGGCACAAAGACAGAACTCTTGCCTGAGCATAAGGTGCTCTGTTCATGCGTCTGCTGGGCTCATTTAGTGCTGCTCATGTCCACCATAAATTCTGGAGTTTTCTGCCTCGATATTTTAGACTCAAGAACAGCAGGGAGCGAGGACTCTGGCATCAGCCATGACCCCTTGGCTCCCTCCTGGGGTACACACATGCCAAGGGCTGAGAAAGAACTGTTTCCCACGGAAGAAACGGCTGCTGACATTTTAACAAGCACATTCAGCAGGCCAGTGACCAGCCAGGGTCATAGGTCAGATTCCTGATCTCCCATTTTCCTTCCTCCGAAAGGAAAGGCCCCATGGCGCTAATGGATACCCTCAGTCTCTGGCTGCAGCCTGGGAAGAATGAGGTGTCCCAGCAAGCCGGCTGTTACAAAGGTTCCCACACAGCACACACATGCTCACTCACTCCCACAGTCCCCTCCTCAGCGTGGCCCAAACTGCTCCCAGACCCCGCCTGCCATCCAGCTCTCAGCAGCTCTGTCTGCTTTCTATCAGCTTCTCTCCATCCTCACCTCTGCTCTGCTCTGCTCATTCTCTCTGCCACTCCTTGGAATGGAGATTTGCAGCAGCCTCCTCACCACCCCCTACCTCCAGGGCACCCTGCAAACCACCCACCAATACTATTTCTCAAAACCGTAACCATGATCGTCACCCCTGCTTAAATAGCTCTTCATTTCCCATGGACTAAAGTCCTTGGTTTGACATCTGCATGTCCTGTCCTTCGCCTACCTCCCTTCATCTTTCAAGAACCAGCCCCCCTCTCCACCCCAGTCACAGTCTGCTCCTTGGGCGAACAACCCCAGGCAATTCCCTGAAAAGGTCCTACACCTTGTCAGAGCTGATTCATCCTGGCAGGACGACACATAGGGTGCTCAGACCCATGACGTGGACAGGAGCCTGCAAAAGTGTTTGCGGTCTGGAAAACACAGATGTATTGGATTATGAATTAAGGAAACTGAGAAATCACAATGAATAAACATTTAATTAAACACCCACAACGCAATATATTATACCTAGTCTGCTGTAATTCAACTCATTCTATACAATTGTATCCTGCAACTCTACTGAATTTGTTCATTAGTGCTAAAAGTTTTTTGGTGGAATCGTTAGGATTGTCTATATCTAAAATAACGTATCTGCAAATAGAGAGAATTTCACTTCTTTCCAATTCTGATGCCTTTAATTTCTTTTTCTTGCCTGATTACTCAGGCTAGAATATTCTGTGCTATGTCGAATAAGAGTGGTAAAAGCGGGCACTCTTGTCTTGTTCCTAATGTTAGAGAAAAGGTTTTAGATTCTCACCACTGAGTATGACACGGGCTTGTCATGTATGGCCTTTATTATATAAAAGTGCATTCTACACCTAATTTGTTGAGTTTTTATGAAAAGATGTTGGATTTTGTTAAATGCTTTTTCTCCATCTATTGAGGTAATCGTATGAGTTTTATCTTTCATTCTATTAATGTAACATATCATATTTATTGATCTGGGTATGTTGAACTATCCTTGCATCCCAGGGATTGATTCCACTTGACCATGGTATATGGTCCTTTTAATATGATGTTGAATTCAGTTTCTTAATATTTCTTTTTAGAACTTTCCATCTATATGAATCAGAGATACTGATTTGTAGTTTTCTTTTCTTGTAGGATCCTCATTTGGCTTTGAGGATTATGGGTTATGTTGGCCTTGTAAATTAGGTTTAGGAGTGTTCCTTCCTCTTCAATTTTTTTGAGGTGGTTGAGAATGATTGACATTAATTCTTTAAATGTTTGGTAAAATTTACCAGTGAAGCCATCTGGACCTGGATTTTTATTTGTTGAGAGGTTTTCTTTTCTTATTACTGATTCAATCTCCTTACTATTAATTGGTCTGTTCAGATTTCCTACTTCAGCCTGATTCAGTCTTGGTAGGTTTTATGTTTCTAGGAATTTATCCTTTTCTGCTGGGCTGTCCAGTTTGTGATGTACATATGTTCATAGTAGCCTCGTGTGATGCTTTGTATTTCTGTGGTGTCACTTGTAATATCTCTTCTTTCATTTATAGTTTTGTCAATTTGGGTCCACACTCTTATTTCCTTTGTTAGACTAGCTACAGGTTTGTCAATTATGTTCAACATTTCAAAACATCAACTCTTAGTTTTGTTAATTTTTTCTATTGTTTTCCTGTTCTTTATTTCATTTATTTCAGCTCTAATCTTTATCATTCCCTTCCTTCTCCTAACTTTGGGCTTATTTTATTCTTTTTTAGTTCCTAGAGGCACAGTATTAGGTTATTTATTTGAGATCTTTCTATTTTCTTGATATATGTGTTTATAAACAGTTCTCTTAAAACTTCTTTACAGTCATTATCACTTTAAATATACTTTCTGTTCCTTTCTCTGTATCTTCTCCTTATGGGATTCCCATAATGCATATACTGTTTATTTTGATGGTTTCCCGTGAGTCCCATAGGCTTTCTCCACTCTTTTTCATTTTTTTCTCTAAGTGAATAATTTCAAATGCTGTTGCTTCTAGCTCACTGATTCTTTCTTCTGCATGGTTGAGTCTCGGTGGAAGGTCTCTTTGAAATCTTCAGTTTACTCACTATATTCTTCATCTCTTGGATTTCCTGTTTTTTGTTTTTGTTTTTTCTCATTTCTATCTCTTTGTTGAACTCTCATTTTGTTCATTGTTTCTAGTCTTTTGTGTGTTCTTGTAGTTCACTAAACTTATTTAAGAAGATTGTTCTGAATCCTTTGTCTGACAGTTCTTAGATCTCCACTTCTTTTTTTTTCTGTAACATCTTTATTTAAAAATAATTTTGTAGTTATAAATGTAAAATGTTACATTTATTAAAATTTAGCAGTGGTTGCAAGGGTATTTGTAATGTGATGTTTTGTACTTTGTGCTTAGATATATAATAATTATAAATTTTTAATTAAATTATGAAATAAGAATTTTATTTTACTTATGTATGGAATATTGGAACATTAAGTTTTATCCAGATAAGTACTAGAGTAATATATACCTTCTCCTGAGAAAATCAATACATATAATCTTACAATACTTTAATTTTCAAATAAATAGTACTAGCTCCAACTTTGAAATTACTATGTCCCAAGGACTGCTTACATGTGTCAGAAAATCCGAAATTGGGTTTAAATCCAGTGGTATTTGCCTATTGCAAAATTGCAGGTGTTATTTATGTCTTGCACAGGAAACTACTGATTGATATCAAAACTGCACTTTCCCATAGATCTCCGTTTCTTTAGAGTCAGTTTTAAGAGCTTTATTAGGTTCCGTTCATGACATCAAGTCTACTTGATTTTTTTTGGTGATCCTTGATTCCCCACATTTGAGTAAGTGGTCTCTTCCTCCAGACTTTACAGGTTCACTTTGACAGAGACAGTTCTTTACTAGTTGGCTCAGCTTGGGGTTCTGGACAGGTCAGCTGGTAACATCCTTGTGCGTTTGGAACTTGCTATCAAAGTCTATTTTTGGGAAACGCCACTGTCTGAGCTCTGAGGTTGGGGATAGGGGATGCTGACAACTAAAAGCATTTTTATAGCATTGCTGGCTTGGTTCCCTGCCCAGCAAAGCTGAATTTGGGCTCTGTGGTTGCCTAGATTCTCTGGTCAGAATTTCTAGATGGTCAGAACTGGGTACTATACTCAACAGTGGGTGAGGCTGTGAATTAACTTCCCTACCCAGACAGGGCAGCAAAATGAGCACCAAGGCCAACACGGCTTATTGTTAGGCGACCCAAGTTAGGCAGGGCTGCATACGAAATTCCCTAATAATACAGGACCACTGCCTTTGCTCCGCAGACAGGGAGAGCCATTGTCTCTGCTCTGTTCAAATGCTACTGCATGGAGGGCTGTGGAATGGGCTACAGTTTCCCCTGTTCTGTGGTTAGGTTCTATGACCGGCTGGCCTGAAGAGTTGTACTCAGCAATGGATGCGGCTTTGAATTACTTATGGGGACTCCTCTTCCCAGCACTGGTGCCCACAGGTTGGGAAGCTGGGTTTGGGGCTGGACCCCTCACTCCTCGGGGTGAACTCCACAGCTGAGATATCCCTCCCGATTCTTAACTGCCACACTGTGATTGTGGGAACTGCCTGTTCCACGTCTCTGCTCCTCCTACCAGTCTCGTTGTGGTTTCTTGTTTACATCCCTAGTTATAGGAGGTCTGTTCGGCTAGTCTTCAGGTGGTTCTCAATGACAGTTGTTCTACAATTTAGTTGTAATTTTGATGTGGTCTTGGGAGGTGGTAAGCACAGCATTTAGCTACTCTGCCATCTTGACTGGGATTCCCCAGACACACTTCTAGGATTTTAACAAAGGTGTCTTGTCCAGTTGTTATAATTGTCAGTTGTTTTCCTCATAAGGGGGACTGAAGTCAGGAATGACCTTTGTCACCACCCTGATGATGTCTTGTTCTGCATGTGTTATCTTCCTGCACAACATGTGCTCCAGAAGCTGTACTTGGAACATTGTTTCTTAAAGACTTAGGCGTTATCTCCTCAACAAAGCTACCCTGAGGTCTGTCTCTCTCACCAGCTTCCCTCTGTGTTCCCTATGTTCCT
This sequence comes from Rhinolophus sinicus, assembly GCF_057876585.1. NCBI lineage: Eukaryota > Metazoa > Chordata > Mammalia > Chiroptera > Rhinolophidae > Rhinolophus > Rhinolophus sinicus. The sequence continues at coordinate 66,936,326 of NC_142508.1, read as the reverse complement.
TTTCAGCTTACACCGTCTGTGAGTCTGTATCTCTCACCAGATTTGGGGTGTTGATAAGGGAGAAGGGCTGTGTTTTATTCATGTTTAAGCAGTTCCCTGGTGCCTGGGACTTACTGTGAATAAGTATTAACTGCTAACAGTAATAATAACAATGACGATGAGTTACCTACGTGCACTCCACTGCAGACCCAGAGCCTTAAGTCTCAGACTTCGGGAGAAGTGCATTTCCTTCTGTTTCTGTGTCCACATCAGGACACCCTGTGCGCTGAGTGTGGGTCAGCTCAGGTCACAACAGGTAGCTATTAGCTGGACAGGTGGCTCATTAGTCATCAGCATGAGCAACTTTCTCTCTCCGGACCACAGCATGGCGATACATGGCACAGGCCTATCTTAGATCCTGCTGCTCTCCATCACTGGTGCCTCCAGGACCTGGCATGGCCCCTCTGCATGTGAAGTAAGATCCTGAGGGGATTTCTCAGGCTTAGAACAAGGGACCAGCTATACTGGGGCTGAGGTGGCAATGAATGGCTTTTGTGGCTGAGGAGATGTGGAAGGTGAAACTCTGAGCACTTGAAGCATTGTGTGTCCAGCCATGAGGCATTCCTGGCTGTAGTCCCTAAGGAGACTGTAGAAATTTCACAAGACGCTATTTCTTTTTCCCTTTTCAGGGATTGGCGGGAGTGAGGGGGAGGAAGGAGAGGCCTGTTCTTGGTTCATGAACCAGATGCTTTGTTTCTTTATCATTGCTCATAAAAACTGGGGGGAAAAAACAGCAGAAGCAGTAGCCTTTGGCAGCAGAAAAGAAATGGCATTTTGTGTGAGTCAGGCTTGGGTTTGAATTTCAGCTCTACCACTTATAAGCTGTGTGATTTGGGGGAAGATGACATAACTCCACCAAGCCTCCATTTCCTCCTTTGTAATCTGGGCATAACACAAACCTTCAAAGTTTTGTACGAGTTCTGGAGTTTATATATTTAATACCAAGGACGAGAGTGTCTTCACTGTTCACATTCAATGACTGGTGTGGCTGTAGATCGTTCATACGTGCCGGGTAGGACTGACTCTGGCTCCAACACCACCATACCCCTCATTACTTTACCTAAAATCAATTTTCCATCTTTGGAAACAAAATCATAGAAGATAAACACGCGTTCCTGAGGAATCCTGCTTTCCAGGACCTACTTGAAAGCAAGGCAGGGCAACAAACCACATTGCAAACGTTGGGAATAAATTTTATTTTTAGTCTACCTCCAGTTGACTGAAAACAACACTTACTCGTGTGAGAGAGGCTTCCAGAGAGAGTGGGAAATCAGAGAAAGCCCGGGAGTGGGAGTCTGAATGCTTGAGTTACAATCTCAAAAGTACCACCTACCCATTGGATGGCCTTGGGGAAAAAAAATAGCAATAATTAGTCTGTACAGTTTCTGGGAGCTGCACGATTCATAAAGTGCTTTAACAAAACAGCACAGGACGTGATTTTAATAGATGTGGCACTTCTGTTATTCAGTGGGAGGTATGACAGTCATATTGACCTGTGCTATTTCACCTTATCTTTTCAGTAACTCTAAAAGGAATGTCTCCATCTGTAATTATTCTGGTTGATACAAGAACTTTTCACTTCACAGAGGTTAAGTGAAAGTTTATACAGCCAATAAGTGACTGTTTGAGGATTTGAACCCCCAGGTCTGTCTAATTTCAAAACTGACATTCTACCCAACTTGGCTCCCTGGGGCATAGGCATAAGATTGTCGGACATAGCAAATAAAAATATGATACCTGGTTAAATTTTCATTTCAGATAAACAATATTTTTTTTCAGTATAAGTGTATCTGAAATATCACTTGTACTTAAAAATACTTGTTATTTATCATAAAGGAAAACTTAACTGGTAGTCATGAATTTTATCTGGTAACGCTCCTTAGGAGGCTCATGTCATATGAGCAGGTGAGAAGTGGTATCTCAGAGCCTTTCCAGAAGCACCTAAGTTTGTTTTCATGGAAATGTGTCTTTCAGAAATAGTAGGCACTCTCTTCCATGATTAAAGTTGTGAGCCTTTTAGAAAAACACAGGGAAAGGAAATCTCCAGAAGCGATTTAGGATGTGTTTTCTAGATTGATTTGCTATGGGTCTAGATACACTGAAGGGGTGCAAAGCACGATTTCCAAATCACAATTGACATTGACATGTACCACAGGCAGAGAACCTTGATTGGGTAAAGTCAGGTTCACCAAGAAGCTCTCACTCTGAACTCTCATAGGTCTTATGTGGAAGCCAGGGCAAAGACCTGATACTTTTGGGGCAGTACCATGTTCGCACTTTATTTATGGCATCTCATTTAGTATCATGCCGGTGTTGTGAGGTGTGATAACCCCATTTACCAACAGACTGAGATGGAGAAGTCAAGGCCACAGCCCATGAGTGGTAGAGCTGAACTTGAGCAGTCTGAACCCTCTACTAGCATTAGGCTGTATAGTTGATGATTGAGATGTTACAGATGTCCGTTGAGTGGTCCTGTGTAACAGTTCAAATTGCTCTTTTTACAGTCCTGCTACCTGAATGTTCTCCTGTCCATTCATCCGCACCTATCTTGACTCATTCTTCCAAGCCGATCTCAAACCCTATGTCCAGTAAGACTGCTTCCTACCAATCACGGTATTTTGTTAGGGAACCTGCTCTCCCCAGTATCAATCTTACCCTTGTTCATAGCACACGTATTTCGAATTTGGGGAAATAATGACTCTTTCATCAAGCTGGTAGCAGCTGTGGCCATTGAAATTCAAAGACTTTCATCCTTTGCTATTTAATGGCATTGATTTGCTGGGTTTTCCCTTCTCACCCACTCATAGTTCTGTTATCTGAGTGAAAAGACCGAGCTAGAGCTATAAAAATATGATTGCATTGCTGCTCTAAGTTCCCAAACTCAGATGGTTATAACCTGATGCGGGACATTCCAATTTTAACTGTCTACTGCTGTTTTTATTTCATAAAGCCACTAAAAACATCCTGCGCTGCTTTTATATACATCACTACTTTTATGGCTTTTGTGTCATAATAAAAGGCAGTTCATTGGAAGCTTAGGGTTTTCTCTCCTTTTTATTTTTTTTTCCAGTAGAAAAATAGCCAACTTGGAATAAGATATTTTTGTCTAGTTTCTGTGCCTTCGAACTCTGTCCCATGCAATGAGTCCACATTCCTCCAGGCTACCAGACTATTTTTCCCAAAAAGCTATTTATAAGGCATTGCCCTGTTCAACCTTCAAAGGCTCCCTGTCACATCCATTGGAAAGTCCTACGTCTTGAGCCTGGCATTTAAAGATGTCCAGTATCTGTCTCCATAACTCACCTGTATAAAACAAAACACGTTTTGCCCTCCACCTTCTTGAGTACTTATGATTTTATACACAATGTTCCTTCTTCACCTTTTCTGGGAAGCCCTTCTGCTTTCTGTCTTGCTTCTTTCCATCAGTTTAATTCTTACTTAAAAATAAAAACCCAGTTTTATACCCAACTTTTCTAGGAACTCCTCTCTAGGATTTCTCCCTCTCCTACAAACCCTTAGCAGAACTTACTGCCTCCTTTTTTCTTTCAACACAACCATATTCTCCCTGGTCGTGTGGTTTGGGCTGCTGCTGTGAGTTCTCTCTTGTGTGACCCTCCAACTCGAGGTCCAGAGTTCCCTTAAATTAGGAAATAGGTCTTTATCGGGCACCATGCCTATGGTGCACATTGTGGTGATATGTGAGAAAAGGAAAGGACTCTAGGAGGAAACTCATTGGCTCCCTCCTTTTCCAGAGGTTAACTGACGTGGCCACGGTCACACAGAAGTTTGTGGCAGCTCACCTGTAGCCCACTGCAGTGTACTTTCCAAGAATGCGGAAGAGAGGGCTGGCTGGACGGATGTACACATGCATGCATTGTAAGTAGATATCTGTCAGACTCTTGATTCAAGGAGGGGGTAAAGCCTGATAATAGAGAAATGATTACTAATATGTCTAGTTGGTAGAGATGGAAGTTACTCTCTTGTTCCACTAGAGTCAGTAAAAGATCAGCCACAAGACCTTGGCAGAGCAGCCAGACAGCTTCTGGGGGAAAGACATTAGGTCTCTCGGCAGCATTAGAACCAACCAGTTATAATAGTACATGTTTAACCAGGGACCTGGACTCCCCTGCTTTGTCCTCCTCCCCAGCTAATTCTCTCCCTCCTGCTTCAAGGTATTTGCCATTCAGACCCCAAATCCATTTCACTAACAGTCAGCTTATATGAAGGACTGATACAATTAGTGATATTATATATACTGTGATGTGTCCGTTAGTTACCAGTATTTATATCACTGTGGAACCTCAGAAAATCACCTATCTGAGTGATTTTGGACAAAATTTCACACACGGACAGATGACTATCCAGACTCTGATAATAATAAATATCAAGTGACAGAACTGATAACCAACCGAGGAAGCACTTACAATTTTCAGACAGTTCTGATTCCTATGCAGTCCCTCATCTAATAAGGTTAGTCACTTTGTTCGGTGCAGGTCAACAAACAGTTGTTGATATTGGATGGTGTGGTTGACACAATGCCACGCATGGAGATTTTGTAGTAAAGGCGTGGCCCCTTGACCTCAAAGCACTTTCAATCTAGGTAAAATCTCACTGCGTGTAATCCCCTCCTCCCATTATATCTTGTACAACTGAACATTTTGATTACCATTGAATCATCAGTCCTACAGGAATCTAAAACGCAATTTTCCTTCCCCATGAACATCTCTCCTCTTAGCTAACCTTCCATTCTTGCTAATATGCCATTACCTGAGTTCCTCCACATTCCTGGTCACCCCCACTTTTGACGGCCTCTCCCTCTTGGGAGTATACACGTTATAAACAAAAGAGCCATGTGAACTTAGCCCTTGATGTTGATAGAAACTCTCCAGTCCAACAGCCCCTTACCATATGCTAGGATAGGTGAATTAGGACCAAAGTCTTACCAGTAATCCCCAGCTCTGGAATATCAATAAAGTCATCATTAACCTAGAAAGCCTAAAATCCCACTTCCATAGTGGGTGGCTCTCCATCTCCAAAATAGTCTGTTGCTGAGCACTACAACTTCAGGTGTCCCTGACCTTAAGGCTTGAGTCCCCCCACACACCCTCACAATGCCCCATATGGCCCCTGATGTGTCAGCACCTTCTAGAGGGAATGTCATTTTGATCCAAATATAGGTTCTTGTTTAGCCACATCGCTCAAGTGACAGTGTAATAGGTGACGGCAACCTTTACTGGGAAAACGAAATACTTGTTAATCTTGCATTCTTCGCATGTAATAGCTAATTAGTGCTTTATAGGAGATTAAACTAAGAGAAAGGCTGGGTAACACTCTGTGTGCTCACCTGGCAGCAACATTAGGAGTCAGAATGATTCGTGCACCAACAGACTCTGCTCTGAGTCTGGCTCTGAGCTTGGTTATATAACGTGAGGATAAATCAGGTACATTCTGTCAGATATGATCTAGTGAGAGTGTGAGGGCGGTTATCTGCCCCCGTTTAAGAAAAACTATGGCCTTTACGTGTTAACACCAGACAGGAAATATCTAGGAGCAGCTGATATTTCTGAGGCCAACCTCAAGTTGGGGTTTCTCATGCCTGTGCCTTTGCCACCTTCAGATGGCTCCCTTGAAGTCCTGTGATGTACCCAGTGCAGACATTGGCTCCTTCTCGCCGTGTGGTACCAGTAGAACAAAGGTGGATCATTAAGGTAAGCTTTTATTAAAGGTCCATATTTAAGAAGGAAATAAGGAAATCATAATATCATAACTTGGAACTTGAGTTCTGCAGTCAGGCTGATCTCCAGTGTAAATTTTGGCTTGGCCAACTTTGATTTCTGCAATCTTAGGCAAGTCATGTCACCTTTCTGTACCAAAACTTCTTCCTATTAAAAGAAAGAATTATAGTATTGACCACATGGGGCTGTTGTGAGGATTTGGGGAGAACAGAACGTCCTAGGTGCTATTGGCTATAATTGTGCAGAACAGCAGTGAGCTTGCTAACGTGTAAAGCCTGCTCCAGATTTCACCATCACTGTTTGTGGGAGCAGAGCCCCAGAAAGTAGTTTCCAGGCTCTCGGCCTCACATAGACAGGTGCTGGCTCAGGTAGTAAATGGCCATCAACTGTGATGGGATGGCCATCAGCTGTGGCTAGTTGGCCGTCAGCTGTAACCAGTGAGCCATTGGCCACTAATATAACTGCTGTGGCTACACTAGCAGAGAGAGAAGGAGAGAGAAGAATGAGGGCTAGCAAGAAGATGGTGGCTGGGCTGACAAGCGTGGATGGTGGTTTGCGGACAGTGTGGATCCAGCCTCCAGTGAGAGTAAAGTGCCGCCAGAGAGAATATAGTGGTATGACTCCCCCATCTATGGCTCCGTGGGTGTTCCTTTTTGGCCTCACCATATCCTGCGTTCTTGTATGGGGAGCGGGAGCAGAGACCCTGCAGGCCTCCCCGCACGACACTGTTAGTCTGTTTTATACGGTAGGTATCTTCCTCCAAGCACCAAACTTCCCAGAACACACCTCAAAATCCAGACCCCCAAAATGACACTCGTGCACATCTTATCTCTTAAAACGCAAACTTTATTTGCTTCATGTTTTTCTCCAAAGTATTAAATACGTTATTTCATTTGTCTCCATAAAATCTTAAAGCAGATGCAGATGTTCTTGTCTCCTTTACTAAGTGTTGGAGTCAGAAGACCTGGTTGTGAATTCTGTCTCCTCCACTTATTAACAGCGGGATCTGAAGCACCTGGCTTCCCCTCTGCAAAGAAGAACAAGGATGGGTTGATGATGAGATAAGGACACTGTGGGGACAGAGCCCCAAAGAACAGTTTCCAGGCTCTCGGCCTCACATAGAAAGGTGCTGGCTCAGGTAGTAAATGGCCATCAACTGTGATTGCAAGGCCATCAGCTGTGGCTAGTTGGCCGTCAGCTGTAACCAGTGAGCCATTGGCCACTAATATAACTGCTGTGGCTACGCTAGCAAAAAAATGGGGGCTAGCAAGAAGATGGTGGCTGAGCTAGCAAGAGCAGATTTCAGAGAGGCAGATGCCGCCAGAGAGAATATAGTGATATGACTCCCCTACTTATGGCTCCGTGGGTGTTCCGTTTTGGCCTCACCATATGCTGCGTTCTTATGTGGGGAGTGGGAGCAGAGACCCTGCCGGACGCCCCCCACAACAGACACCTACCTCACAGGCTCCTTAGGAGGATGCTATGAGCCATTATCCTCGCTTAGTCTAGTAGAATGACCCTAACGATACTCTCGTTTTAAAGTTTCCTTGGAATCATGAGGCTATGGAGGCTCAGTGACTACCCAGTGTATCCCCCCGGGAAAGGGGAAAAGGTGGAAACTAAGCTCACAATTTCCACATCCCCAGGCTAATGCTTCAAGTTACATGTAACTGTCCAGCATAAATAAATCACTTTCATCCAGGGCATGGAGCCAGAGGCCACGGGACCACAACACCTGAGGCTGCAGGTCTCGTGGTCTCAACCACATCTTAAAACGGGTTTTACCTGAGTGTTACAAATGCCAGATCTCAGATGATAGGCTGCATTTTAAAGCGATATTCAGATTATTCACGTGAACACTAAAAGTTGAGAAGCACGGGTTGGGAGTATTTAATCTCTGACCCAGAGAAGCTCATCAACCCTCTGTCTGTTCACAGTTTCTTTTCAGATAATGATGGTGGCTCTCGACTGAAATGGAGTAGACCTGATTCTCTTTAAAAAATGGGGGAATTGCCTCACACTGTTCTTATATTTCATTGTCAAACATCAAGAATCATTCCATTAATTAACTTGGAAAACAAAATTACTTTAAATTACTAAATGCAGGTTCATTCTGGTGCTTAAACACCAGCAGTGCCAGAAGCAATAACTTCCTGAAAGCTTCCTATTGCCACACACAGGAAGTCATTCTTGAAGAAAAAAAAAAACAGGCCTAATATAATCGCTTTTCATTTGCATTCATGCAGGAAGTTGCCAAATGTTTGCACTCACCCATTCTATTAAAAAGTTACTTTCTGGTCCTAATTAAAATATATGATGGCTGCTCCATTAGCCATGTCATGACCCTGGTCCAGGCCTTGAGAGTTTCCCAGCAAAAACCCGTCATAAGTAGATCTCATCCCATTAGAGCTGGGATAGGCTTTATGCACGTATCATGTGTTTACAGAAGCAAGCAGGCACAGCGCACATATGGTGGGTTCGAGGAATTGTCTGAGCTGGAATTCTTTTACCAATCCCTCAACTCTGAACACAAGCCTGTTTCTGTGTCTTTTAAAAAATATATGAAGATTTCTTTGATTGAGGGAAAGATTGGAAGTTGAGAAAACAGTTCATTCTAGCCCTGTGTATTTATCTAGTTCCCTTCTATTCTTTATATCTATCTGCCTGCCTTCTCAGCGATTTTTTAAAACCAAAAAACAGCATGCGACACACCTATTACCATAATTGTACATGTAAATTCTGTACGTGGTAGCTGAGGCTTGGCATTAGGGTCTCCTCACTCCTTTGAGTAACGTCTGGTTCCTGCCCACTTTTTTTTTGCTTTGGGGTCAGCAAGGGGAGAACTTCTAGTTTAGTCTTTGGAGGTCCCAGGAACCACCCTGGAGGCTTCTGGAGTCGGTGTTCTCCAGCTCTCGTGAACCATCCTTTTCTTCTGAGACAGAAAACTACCTGTTGCTATTCACCCAGGTACAAGGGAGGAAGGAAATAGCTAGAATCACACAAAGGCAAACAAGTGACTCTCATGACTTACTTGTCTAATGACACTAGCGACCAATAGAAGTGACCCTTCCTTATATCAACCCGAATACTGATTTCTATAGCACCTTACCCAGTTTGACCGGCACAACCCCATAAGATGGGCAACTCTGACACCTTTAATTTAAGTCGTTAAGGAAAGGGAGGTGGAAAGAGCTTCACAGCAGAGGGGGGCAAGGCAGGGCAGAGGGAAATCTGCAGGGCCTTCAGAGGGAGGGTGGAGACAGGGGGAACAGGAAGAGGGGCAAAGAAGTCTCAGGAAGGGATTTGCTCAGCTATTAAGGCAATGATGTGGTGGGGAATGGGGTCAAAGTCCCACAGAAGAGAAATGTGGGGCCACGTCCGGCATTCTGAATGTCATCTGACTGCCTCCCTGTCACCTTTAATTCCGTTTTACAGAAAAAAAGCTTGAGGCTCAGTGAGAGAGGATGGACTTGTTAACCATGAAGGTGCCCTCTCAGTGCTTTCTGGGAAGCCCTGGTCTGAACGATCCCATCCCTGGGAAAATGTCTGACCTCGAGAAGCACATCAAACCCATCTACTCGCCCTGCATTCCAGATCACTCACGGCTGCCTTTGCTGAAGACACCAGGTGAAGTGGATATGCATGTGGGCCCGAAAGGTAGGCCTTCAGTAAGTGGTGTTGCTTGTGACACAGGTACTGTGCATGGAACACAATTCTTTAAGGTGCAAAATTGATCTTCTAAGCGGTGGGGTTCTCTCTCACCTTTTAAACTTACACACGTGAAGTCTACTTGACCACTAATACATTATGAGACCTTCAAAGCAAACCTCCACAAATGGAAGTTGTTCTTTAATTATTCAGATATATAACAACACCCATCCTCAATCCCCAGGTCTAAGTCACCCTGGGACCCCAGTTCAGGCATTTACTCCCAAGCCATGGCCACTGGACAAGAATAATGGCAGATGCCCAGGTTTCTCCAGCAGGCAAACCCAGGGCTAAACCCATCCCTCGGGGGTCTGTCCCTCTGTCTGTCGCATGCCAGGATGACAAAGGTTTTCAGTTGGTACTGTGAGGCCAGGGAACTGCCCTAAACACATACACACTCACATGTTCACATAGTCACACCCACAGAATGAATCAATCTACATCAGAAGCAGACTAAGAATAACCAGCCTTCAGCTACTGTTCATACCACTACTATACAATCAGAAGGATAAGCCTGTTTGCCCCATTGCCTTCAACCAATGGCTGTAATGTTCATAGCGATGGTTGGAGACCCTAGGCTTCTCCTTATCGCATCCTTCATTATTCATTCCCTGTGTTCTGAGCACTTTGTTTCTACTACGCCCTGAACTGGGCACTGAGGTGACAGAGATGAACCTCAGCAGCCCCTTTCCGAAAGAGACAAACTACACCTACCTCTTGTGTGAGACACTAAAAATAATAGCTGGGGGCAGCCCAGGTTACTATGGGGGGGGGGGCGCCATGCCAAACTCATCCATCATTCATGTGCCCCAACCTCGGAAACAGGCTCTGCTGCCATCTCCACGTCACAGATGAAGAAACTGTGGAGATTATGGACTTGACTCAAGCACAGCTAGACTGGCTGCTAGGGTCTGAAATTTGTGTCCTCCCAAGATGCATATGTTGAAATCCTAATGCCCAATGTGATATCATAAGGGTGGGGGTGCCTTTGGGAGGTGCTTAGGTCATGAGGGTGGAGGCTGCATGAATGGGTTCAGGTCCAGTGAGGTCCCCCTTCCACCAAGTGAGGACACTGCACGAAGGTGGATCTGAACCAGAAAAGGGGTCCTTCCCAGAAGGAAAGCATGCTGGCACCTTGATCTTGGACTTCTCAGCCTGCAAAATTATAAGCAGTAAGTTTCTGTTGTTTATAAGCCACTGGGTTGGTGGCATTTTGTTCCAGCAGCCCAGAGAGACATAGACAGTGGCCCTTAGGATGGCTCTGACCATCCCTACATCCCACTACGAAGATATAACCATGAACTATTATAGGAAGGAGGACGCCAAATGGAGAGGGACAGAGGAGAATTAGAGTCTGGGTGGGAGGCTCCCCTGAAAGGTGATACCTGAGGTCAGTGATGAAAAGTGAGCAGGAAGTCCTTAAGGAAAGGGAGGTGGAAACAGCTTCATAGCAGAGGGGGGCAAGGCAGGGCAGAGGGAAATCTGCAGGGCGTTCAGAGGGGGTGGAGGCAGGTGGAACAGGAAGAGGGGCAAAGCAGTCTCGGGAAGGGATTGCTCAGCTATTAAGGCAATGATGTGGTGGGGAATGGGGTCAAAGTCCCACAGAAGAGAAATGTGGGGCCACGTCCAGCATTCTGAATGTCATCTGACTGCCTCCCTGCCACACACACAGCACATATCTTGAGCAGGCCATCATGGGGGGGCCACAGGCCTGAGCAGAGCCACACCGGCTCAGGAAAGACAACTAGATGGTGGAGTGCGTGGAGTGCAGGGCACTGTTTCAGTGGAAACTTCCCAAAGTGGGAGAATATTTTTTGTTCCAAAGTTGAAGGAACTCGGAAGGAACAGTCCATGGAGGCTTGTGGGCCAAGAGATGGAGACTTCTCTGCATATCAGGCTGCCCTGGGGCCTGGTGGCGTGGGGCATGGATGACCAGGAGAAAGTGCTGAATGGCAGGCCCTCGCCTGTCCAAGCCAGGGGCCAGCTCCAGCATTCCCAGGTAGGGCCTGTACCTTTGGATGCACCCCCAGCACACGCAGGCTCCTCTCCTGGTCAGTAAAACACAGGGCTGCACTCGGTCCTCACAGACCAAACGCTTCATGCCCGTGTGTCCCGGAAATAGAAGTTCTTCATACACTATGTCTGTCACACGCTGTAAGAGAGCCTGAAAGAGCAAGCTGACAGTTTAGGGTCATAGGCATCACCCTGGGGGTAGGTCTAGGCTGTCAGATATGGGAAGACCGAGGAAGAGCTGGGGTCCTGGGGAGGGCCGGGGAAGGGAGTTCCCCACCAGGATGACGATGAGACTGTTCCTTGGGGGACGCAGGGAAGATGGCGACAGGACAGAGAGGCAGCAGTGGGAGAGAAGCGAGTGCAGCCGCCGCTTCTCCTTGAGGAAGGCTTTGGGAAAGCGAGCCAGGAGACACGTATACAGCTGGGGGTAGACCTGCCTGGGTTCCAGAGGAACTGAGACTAAATTATAAACTTAGACCTATGAAAGAGCAGAGCAAGTGCAGGGATGAGAGGCATAGTAGCAGCCACGCCACCTGAGCCATTCTGACGGAAACAGAGAAGGTCCAAGAAATGAGGGTGTGGGGCCTTTCGGTTCCATCTTCCATGAATCACTTAGTGGGTTGTTTCCTCAATGCCAGAAACTGCCACACTTAGAGTGAGCCCCTTCTTTCTAATACTGGGGAGCCCCACACTCATGCCTTCTCTGTTGAACCCTCAGGCTCCACTGGGGAACCTGGAGCCCACAGGTGGGCTCTGACAACACGGAACCTTGCCATTCCCACTCCCCCAGGAGGGCGACACTGTCCTCTGCATACCACAATGCCACGGGTCCTCTGAGGAAGGAGGACCCATGAGGGGCAATGTGTGCCTGAAGCCACATGGATGCTGACTCAGGCCTCCACCCCCATTCGCAATGTTGAGCCCACCCTGTGTGTGGACATTGTGCCGACCTTCCCCATGAATAGCAAAATTTATACCCTCATCTCTACCCCCCTTCCTGCCTGGGACTCCAAATATATGACTTGGTGGGTTCCCCGTGTCCTAGTCCCAAATACGCCTTCCCTCCCTACCTGCCAGCCCCTCTGGAGGCCCCCACAGGCCTCACAGTGGTGCATAGGGGTGGGCAGTCCCAATCACCTCCCCACTTTGGCTCCCACTTCTGTCATATGCTATGTCATCCTCCCTTCTGAGTTGTGTCACTCATAGGAGCCTGCACTGTCTGGGAACCTCCTTCTTATCACTGATGGAGCTATCCATCTGGCAGTGCCCACAGAAGTTGGATTCTCTTTCTGTGTGACAATTTTTAGAGACCACCTCCATCCCTCAGATTGGGAATTCTCTCCATAGGAGGTCAGTTCATGAGACATAGAGACCAAGGCCATGCAGCTGCCCCCAAAGCTTGATGGGGAGAAAAGGAGCTAAGAGAGGAGAGAGGCAGAATTAGGAGAGTGGTAAACGACCCCACTCAGAGTGAGACAAATTGGTTTAAATTCCGCCTGTAGCATGTATTGTCATAAGACTCTGAATAGTTTTCTTGGGTATAGTAACAACATCATAAGAGCTACTTCAGTGAGTTCTTACCGAGATACGTGATGACCTACTGTGCATGCAGTGGGATGGGAGCACTGTATAAACATTGACTCCCCCTTGAGCCTGCGTCATCCCTGGGAACCAGAGATTATTCCCATTTCACAGATGAGGGGAATAAGGCAGATGAGTGAGCACGTGGCAGCAACACGAGAGCCACTAATTGGACCTTGGTCGGGACATCTCCAAAGCCCACAGTCTGTCTCTACTCCCCACTGTCTTCCCTCTTTACCTCTCTCGCCCATATTGGGAGGAAAAGTCAAGTATCATTTCTAAATCTTGAGCTTGGAAAGTCAGGCCAAGAAGTGCAACAAATATAGTACACATGACATATCTGGTGGGAAGCTAAAAAATGTCAAGTTTTGAAACCATGAATTATTTTCCTTCTGTTTCCTTAAATCAGCACAAGGCCATCTGCCTGCGGTTTTCCTAAGGCAATGTGCTGAGAACAAGTTCCACGCAGGTCTGTCTCACTGCCTTAAGCCTCCCAGACACAAGGATTAGAAAAATGGCAACTGCCTGGTGGTAGATTTCATAAGCCCTGGCAACTCCTTGAACCCCACTCCTAAATACCCAGCCTGATTGCAGATCTCTCTGCTTCGCTTCATAAGAAATCCTGCCTTCATTCCTCAATCAAAAAAAAAAAAAAAAAATGGACCTCAATCAGGAAAATAAGGAAGGCCCCAGGACAACGTGGTCCAAATGTCTTTCAAAGTTGTGCATGACTGATATCAGGAAAAGGAAGAGGAGGGGGCATGTTCAGCACTTTCTGTACATTTTTCCATTTATCTGCACAGTAGCCACGCAGGTTATGTGCTGTCATGGCTCCCATTTCACAGATGAGGCTCAGCCAGGTAGAACAGAGTTTTCTAATCAGTGACTACTCCCTTGGGCAAACACAGACACATTAGTAGCTAGTGTGAACTAAGGCCGTTGGACTACAGAACACTGGAGCAGTGATAGACTCCTTAGAAAAAAATGTAATCCAATTTTCCCATCTCAAAGGTAGAGAAACTGAGTCTCACACAAAAAGATGTGCCCTGTAATTGTTTACATAATATGATGAGTCTTTGGACTTACCCAGGTAGCCTCTTTTTTACTCACACTTCCAATGACACATCATTTCTTTAGCTCTCGGAGAACTAATTACCTGTAGTAGATTCCTTCTATCTGCCTAGATCCTCTTTCCCAAGTGGGTGCTCTTTCCCAGCTGCTGTGAGTGCTAGCTGCTAATAGCTCACAGCTGCAACCTTCTCTGGAGAATTGTCCTTCACTGATGGGACCACATGGCCAGAGTGGGCTAAGAAGTTATTCCCACCCTGTGCCACGACAGTGGCAGCACATAGCCAATGAATGCCTGGGACCCCTTACCTCATGTTGGGACAACTTTGCAGACCTCCCCGTGAGGTCAGGCTAAAACAAGCCTCCACTTGAGAAAACACCCTTCCTTACGGTAGCTTATGTTCTTTTGCTCAGTATTCTTTTCCTAAAAATACTCCTTCGGTGAGTCACTTGCACAAGATTCATTCCTGTCTCAGGCTCCACTTCTAGGGAACCCATCCTAAGATACTGTCTGAGGAAGGAGGGGGGAGCATCACACAGGCAAAAGTCATTGCAAGTGGACATTGAAATTTTTGCCTTGCCACACTTCCCTGGGTACTACTCCCGTGTTTCCCCAAAATAAGACCTAGCCGGACAATCAGCTCTACTGCGTCTTTTGGAGCAAAAATTAATGTAAGACCTGGTATTATATTATATTACATTACATTACATTACATTACATTATATTATATTATATTATTATTATATTATTATATATAAGACCTGGTCTTATTTTACTGTAAGACCAGGTCTTATATTAATTTTCGCTCCAAAAGATGCATTAGAGCTGATTGTCTGACTAGGTCTTTGGGAAAACACCGTACTAGAATGTTTTATAGATTCTCAAAGTAAGACCTCAGTGCTGTTTAAACTCAATGGGACTTGAGAGACATCTGGGCAAATCCTTCATTTTAGCAATGGGATGGCCAACACCCAGGGAGTGGAAGCAATTTACGCAGCTCATAGAGAATTACAACCCACATCTACTCCCCACAAACAGTAGTACAGTCAGACCAAAGACACATCCCCATTCCTTCCATGGAATGTGTATCACCAGCTCCAATCCAGGTGGGAAGCCTTCTCTGGACTAGGAGGAGGTGGGATTGGTGCTCGGAGGTTTGACCAGTCCTGGTCTGGCTGCTCTCCTGCTTATAAACCATTGCTTGATGAATGGAAGCCATGCTCCTTGGCCCGACATTAGGTACTGTCACATGGCAATGCCCTCAAGCCCTTGTACTTGACATCCCATGCACCCCAAAGCAGCCTGAGCTCCATGCACCCCTCGTTTACAAGAACGCTGTACTCTTACTGGTCCATACTAGAATATATATAGAATTGCCACATAACATACAAATGCCAAGTTAAATATGAACTTCAGATAAACAACAAATACATGTTGGTATGAGTATGTCCTAAATATTGCACGGGACATCCTTACACTAAAAACTATGTTGTTTATCTAAGACGGCATGTTGTCTACTTCCTCTGCCCAAAATTCCCTACCTTTCAGAGTCTTAAAAAAATGCCTCATCTTCTGAAACCAGCTCAAGTTGGACCTATTATGGACGGCGATCTCTAATTCTGAAATAGTCACCCTCTCCTTAGGGACAGAGTGCCCTGGGCTCTGCTCAGCTAGAAGACCACTGTTACAGTATTATAATGTGTTGTGAGGAATGGTTTCAGTGCTGGACTCTCAAGGGACCACATTGGTGGGGGTGGGGGTTCTGTGCCTCTATTCACACATTTATTCATGCACACATGCATGCGTTCATTAATTTATTCAAAAATATGAACTCAGAATCTTCTCCATGTCCAGCACATGTTGTTGGTATAGGATTCACACATCAATCAATAAAAGAGACGTTGCCTGCCAGGATGGGGCTTATAACCCAGTGGATGATGAAGGTGTTAGACAAGTAGATAATTGATTTTAAATTATTATCAGTCCTGCAGACAGAGCAAACTAGGTACTTTGACAAAGAATAATGGAGGTAGATAGTAGCCGGAGTGGTCATGGAAGGCCTTTTAAGGGAGATAACATTTTAACTAGAACCTGAAGGGTAAGAAGTACCCAGCTGTATGAAGAGCAGAGAAAAGGAATTTTTAGTAAGAAAGCACAGCCTGTGAGGAGGGCCTGAGGCCAGAAGAAAGCTTGTCATGTTTGAACGTATCAGAGGAACTGAGTAGACAAGAGGGACAAGAAGCATGAGTTAAATATGGAGCCCTAAGTAGTGGCCAGATCATACAGGATCTTACCAACCATGTTAAGGAGGTTATTTCAAGTAAAGTGTGTGTGTGGGGGGCTATTAAAGGGTCTTAACCAGAGAAATGACACAGATTCGTATGTCTGAAAGATCACACTTACTGATGGAGGTTCCTCAAAAAATTAAAAATAAAACTACATTATGACCCAGCCATTTCTGGGTATTTATCTGAAGAAATCCAAAACACTAATTTGAAAAGATATATATACCCCTATGTTCATTGCAGCATTATTTAAAATAGCCAAGATATGGAAGTAATCTAAGTGTCCATAAATAGATGAATGGATAAAGACGATGTGATTCATATATACAATGGAATACTACTCGGCCATAAAAAAAGAATGAAATCTTACCATTTGTGTCAATATGGATGGACCTAGAGCAGGGTGTCCAAACTTTTTTCAACGTTTTTTACCAAGGGCCGTATGCGGTAAAATACACCAACAGCCGGGCCACTCACTCAAGGTGAAGTACGTACTGCCTCACCTGGTTTATTTAAGTAAACTAAATATATTTTTGGAATTTGCTGCGGGCCAATAAAAAACAGATTGCGGGCCGCAGTTGGCCCACTGGCTGCAGTTTGAACACCCCTGACCTAGAGGGTATTATGTGAAATGAAATAAGTCAGAAAGAGAAATACAAATACCATATGATCTCACTTATATGTGGAATCTAACAAAATAAATAACAAACAAAACAGAGACAACCTCATAGATACAGAGAACAGACAGATGGTTGCCAAATGGGAAGGGGTTGGGGGGTGGGTGAAAAGGAGAAGGGATTAAGAGGTACAAATTGGTAGTTACAAAACAGTCATGGAGATGGAAAGTACAGCATAGGGAATATAGTCAATAATATTGTAATAACTATAGTGCCAGGTGGGTATTAGACTAATTGGGGGATCACTTCCTAAGTTATATAAATGTCTAAGTGCTATGCTGTACACCTGAAACTAATATAAAATAATGTTGAAAGTCAACTGTAATTAAAAAATAAAAATTAATACAAAAAAATCACACTTCCTGCTAGAGCTTCTTTCATCTTTGAACCCACATCATTCACATTGAATGCACTTAATAAATACTTGTTATATAAATGAGTCTGTGTCCTTGTTTGACCCTTGCTTTCCCCACCTGCAACAGGAGCATTGGCACTTCATCCTGACACTCTCACCCAGGTAGGATGGTGTCTCGCTGCTTACATGTCCTCACCGTTAAGAAAGTCATCAGAGAGGTATTTCAAATTCTCAGAACGCCTGTTTTCTTTGGAAGAAGCTTTGGTCTACAGGAAGAACAGATATAACATAGCAAACTTTTACCAAGTAGCATCTTGGCTTTTAAATTAAATGTCAGCACTGGTTTTCCACTGGGAATCTGGCCCAGGCTTCTGGAAGGCAAGTTCTGATCAACAACATAGGCCAGACCCCCCGGATGGGGCAAAAGAGAAACTGTCTTCAGGAGACATGGAGGACGGCAGCATACCCACTCCCAGCATGCTGATGCTGGGACACAGGTGACTCATCCCAGGAAGTGTGTGTGTGTGTGTGTGTGTGTGTGTGTGTGTGTGTGTGTCCACTGGTGGGCAGGACTGATCTTTCCACTGTTATGAAGGAGAAAGTGACGGAGGAGAGAATGATGTGCCCCACACCCGTTCCCCACAGTCTACCCTTCAGTGAAGACCCAGCATTGAAGACCTTACGGGGCTCTTCTGTGCAGGACCTATCTCATATGCACAACGCAAGTTAAGTTCCAAGGCTGGGGGAGGGAAAGAGGAGAGGGGAAAGGAGTCTCCTTTCCTCCTTGTTTTCTTCTGGACCTCAGTAAAGTCTATAGCCCTTATGTCAGGACTCTAGGGTCTCCAAAAGTGACCTCAATATTTATGAGGTTTTACAGCCCACTGTTCCCCTTCTCTTTCTCAACCCACCTCACAGTAAAATACCTTATATTGCTGTCATATTCCAATACCCTTTGCACAAAAAGCTCTCTCCCTCTTTTTTTTTGCAGCTCGCAAATGTTAAAATTCTCAGCATCTCCCTAGATCCTAAGGTCTCTGGCCCACCCTACCTATTCTCTGCTCCAGTAGGAAGGTTGACCACACCCTCCCCTGAGGTGCGGTCTACATGGAGACCTTCCTCACACCTTTGGCTATCGCCCACTTCATGCTACAGTCAATTACATCCCACCATGGAGACCAGCTCCTTTAAGAACCAGGAGCACCCGTTCTGCCTCCCTGAATGCCCTGCAAAGTCAAACCCCATTATTGGAGGAAGGAGAGAACAAGACCTACAACTAGCATTTTCACAAGCATCTCATTTCGTTTTCACAACGACCCTGTGGGATGGATTCTATTATCCACATTTTTCAGATGAAAAACCTGAGGTTCAGAGAGGTTAAGCAAAACCCCCAATCACCTAGGTATTAAATAACAAAGTCTGAACTGAAGTCCAAGCCCATCGAACTCCAATGCTGCTGCCCCATCCCCCGCCCCCAGCAGTCAAGTCTACCCCAGACAAAGATACTTAACTTTTCAGGAATATTTGCCTCCCTTCCCCATCTGCAACATACGCTTCTCCAGCACTTTCTGCAAAGATCAATGTGTACCCACATCTCACACCTCTCCCCCAGCCCTTCCCTGAAATCTGGTGTTTAATGGGAGTGAGCTTGCTAAGTCTTCTGCAAACACTACAGGAATGTTTGGATTCCAAAGGACCAGACTAGACCAGAAACACCAGAGCAGACTACATCTGCCACACGTGCGACGAGACATTTTAGTCTTCGCTCGTTTGACGATCTCATCTGGAAGGTTCCCTGTCTCAGGGAAAGTAAACATAGCCACCTGCAAGAACTTGACTTTGTACCCTTCTCCACAGGTCACAGTGGTGAGCTATAGCAACAAGTCTCCTGGCTGCCCACTGCCAAAAAATAAAGTCTCCATTGCAAGGCTGAGATGCTTTTCCTGATCAGGCCCTGGTCTCTTCCTAGAGCTCTGGTCTCTTCCAGTCTACCCCCCAGTGGACTCTGACCACACAGAGGGCCAAGAACCACCTCCCCTCTTCCCGCCCCCCCCCCCCACCCCAGGACCTTGGCATGAATGCAAGTTTCACCCTCCTGGTGTTTCCTCTACCTGGAATTTACTCCCACCTGTTTCCTTATGCACTTCTTCTCACCCTCCAAAATCCATCTTACCAATGACCCTTTCTTGAGCTTTCTCTGAATCCTGTGACTTTTTTTTCTAGCAGAATGAATCACTTTCAAATGCGATGAGAACCGAGCATCTCGCACAAGGCTCTAATCATCATTCATTCAGGAAATACATGTATGTCTGCATCATCTGTGTACCAGGCATGGTGTCTGGCTGTGGGGCTACAGCAATGGGCCAAAGAAACTAAACACCTCCCTTCACAGGATATACGTTTGGGTGCATAAATTGTCCCCTCGTGTGAGGCTCCTTCAGTGCACTGCTTGTGCCTCCAGCAAAGACCCTTAACCCTCTTCTTTGTTTCTCTAGGACAAAGCATGGTACCCAGCACTTGGTAGACATTCAATCACTGTCTTTTTATTCAACTGGGAAGACACATGTCATGATTTGCCAGGTAGCCAGGATGCCTGGCTCTGCTACAAACAACCTGTATGATTTCAGACCAAAAGCAATTCCCATGCTCAGGCATAGTTTCCTTGTCGAAACAGAGAGCCAGGGAGGAGAGGCTCTCAGGGGTTACTGAGAGCAACAGGCTTCACTGCGCTACATAATGCAGTGTATTTTTCACAGGGGAGGGGGAAACAATTAAAACATCCAGGCAGATCTGAACTGGATTTGGACCCAGAGTTACCCGGAACTCCCAGATGCTCGCCAGTTCCGTCTGATCCTAAGACCTACCTCTATACTAGCCCATCTGCAGATCAATCCCATTGATCTTGCTCTGTAACAAAGCCACTTGCTGACAGACTACAGCTCAGAGATGTTTGCTGGGGTTTCCTGCCATTCTGTGTGGTTGTGTCTTTTTATGCAAAGGCTGAGGATGCATGAGGCCTGTCTTGGCCATGACAGTCTGACCCTCACTGTGTCAATGGTGTGACAGTGATGTTCCTTCCTGCCACAAAATGATACACAAGGTGTGAGGAAAACCCTGAAATCTCACCAGTCTATCCTCCAGGTGCATGTCATTTATCTCATGAACTAGGGGAGACTAAGGCATCTTGGTAGCGACTGTGAACAGGATGGGACAACCCCTTAGGGTTTTTTCTCTCACCTGGAAATGTCAGTGGATTATGACTTAAAAATGGTTAATGACCAGAGAAATAGAACCACTTCATCAAACACCATCAGGTCTCAAGTGCTTAGAAAACCTTCTTCCAAGGTCGAAAGAGGAAGAATGCCCCCTGGGAGGGAGTGCCAGGACCTCACTGACTGAAACCGGATCTCCGGATCTCCACCTGCCTCTAATTCTCACCAACTCCCACTGCAGACACTACAACTGGCCTCAGGGGGCGCTGTGTCCCCCTGTAAACTTCCTGACCCAAATGTGGACACAGGACCCGCCCCTTAATTCTTTGTGGCACAGCTGAAATAGATAGAGCTGAAACCTTCCGCTGGATTTATTGAAGACTTGGGGATAACAAGGGGAAATAAGCTCAGTGGATCACAATAACACTGAAAATCAGATCTCCTTTAGCCCGACATAGATCTGACTTGATCCCTAGACTTTTAATGGCATCTCCATCTAGGACTGTGTTTACACTCATGAAGTGCCTTTGAAATCACACCACCCAGGAGCCCATGGCCCGATGTTTGTCCTCTCAGGAGTCCTGACACCAGCGAATGAGTCTCAGAAAAAAGGCAAAACACCGCCCTTGCATGGTCAAAGGCTCACTTAGTAAAATCCAGACTTCTCTCTGAGGGACAGAATCTCCCACTGGGAGTCTGTCTCCTCTAGAAGGGATCTCAGTCCTACTTTACGGCCTCGTCAAGATACTCAGATGAAAATCTAGCCCAGTAAGGCCCACAGCGTCCTCCTTCCTGATGAGGGATAGGTATGTGTGCTTTCAGAAGACTTGTGTTTTGCAATTTTCCACAGCCAACTGCTTATGGGACGTGTTCTCCTGCTCCTCACACTCATTCATGATCACCCACTTCCTGGACCCCAAACTTGCTCCTCCTCTAGCTTCCCCATTTCAAAGCACCACAAAGCTGTTTGCGACCTCTTCCTCAATCTTAACTTGTGCCCCTCTTTTGTCAAGCCCTGGTGACATTACTCTCGCAATGTCACAGCTGTCCTTGCTCTCCAGCACCACAGCTCTGTCCTCTCTCACACCTCTGTTACCTCCTCGCTGAACTGCGGAAACATCCCCCCAGATGGTCTCTTTTGCCCTGGATCTGTCCTTTTCCAAGCATCTGGCTCTTGCTACGCAGTTCCCTGAAAATCAGTTCAGGTCTTACTACTTCTCTGCCTCCAAATCCCAGAAGCTTCCCATTGCAATAAAAATCATATATTTTATCCTGAAGCATTTTGCCAAGTGTTCCACAGGCTAAATGTAATGCAAAAGGAGAGTTTTCTTAATAATAAAAACAAAAAATCTAGAAAACTAAATTAATATACTTGAGGGTTGTTTTTTGTTTGTTTGTTTTTTCACTGCAGGACTTCTCAGTGCCTTTGATATTGATAAGTAAGTAGACTGAAGTTCTGTGCGTACAATATATTAGGCAACATTTCAAAAATTATTTAATCAAAAACTATTTTGGCCGGATTCTATGGTTCTCACATCACATAAAAACTGCATTTAAAAATTCTGGTGTGTAATATGATGCACAAAGTCTATATTCTGGCATTTAATATACTCTATAATATAACTCTCCTTTTGTTTCCTTCTTCAGTTTCATCCATGAACAAAACTTAGTTTATTGAGTTTTTAACTATAAAATAAATTCATGATTTTATGAAGTTAAATAAGAATCTTTATAAAAAATAAACAATTTCTTTCCCTTCAAACTAGTGCTTTAAGATAACTTTTACACCATGTTTGTCATTCCATTACTCTCTCTTGCTATGCTTATAGACACACATACACACATATACAGCCTTCCTTTTTCTTTCTCACTTTTCATTTTTCTTTCTTGTTCACACACACGATAGTGACATACTAGATTCATTATCCTTCAGCTTCTTTTTATTTCATTAACACTGTTTTCTTGGCAATCTCACCAGATTAATGCTCATTGATGTCTCTCATTCATTCAGTAGCGTCATGATATATAGTGAAGATGCACCAACCGACCATAATTGACTCGATCATTCCCCTGTTGGTGGATTGATGGCATTCTAGTTGTTTCCAGGGGTTTTATTTTCCTTTTTTGTTTTAAACATTTACAATAAAATCTTTCCATTTTATTTCTGAAGGATAGTGTCCCAAAAGTTGACCAAGCCCATTTTTCACCAGAAGCTCATATCATTTCCCTCTAATAGCTCTTGGGTGAGATGAAAACCTCCTGACATGGTCAAGGGTTGGTGTGGAACGTCGGCTGGTGCCCAGTATTCTAAACTCATATGATAAAGTGACCTCTGCCCTTTGAAGCCAACCCAGATGGCGCCTCTATGACATAATGGGCAGATGGGAAGCCCAGTATGGGACCACCAGAGGACACTCGTCCCAGCCATCCCCTTCCCGCCTTTACTCATGCTCCATGTTGGTCCCTCCTGAGCTGGGTGTCAGTGACACCTTCTTTTAGAGAAAAGCCAAAAGACGTCAACCACATGACAGGAGCAGGAAGAGGAAGATGGTGCACAGAAAGAGCTCAAGACTCAGAGATTGCCATGATCACAAAGGCTCAGGGTGAGAATTCAGAGGGGAGCAGAGCTGCCATGGCAGCAGGGGGCTGCCTCCACTCTCTCTGTCCTACAGGGTGAATGGCCCCATTGCACAAGCAGACTCTGCCCAGAAACTGCTCCTGGTGGACCCCCTTCACGGACAGAGTCAATTCTGGGAGAGATCACACTTCCTTCCCCATGGCCTCAGCGCCTCTCCCGTTTGAAACCCATCCTATTGAGCAAGCTGCAAATGACCCTACACATCTAACTTTCATCAGAACCAGAAAAACAGAGAGGGTGCAAGCACAGGCTCTGGACCCAAACTGCCACGCTCAACGCCAGCTCTGTTCCTTATCAGCTGTGTGATCAGGCAAGTTGCTTACACATTTTGTTCTTTTGGTCTCTGTTTCATCCTCCATAAATGGGAATAGTAACAACTCATAAGGATTTAATAAGGAGAATGTATTTCCCTTCAAATCAGTGCCCAGACATAGATACAGATGCATCATACATACAAAGTGCTTCAAAAGTGGTCCATAGTAATCTCCCAGGAAGCCTTAGCTTTTACTACTGGCCCCTTAGCCATCACCAGGCCAGGTCTCCCTGTCATGCTCCAGCCCAAGACACAGTGGCCCACTCTGTTCCCTCCCCATGGCATGCTTCCAACCCCCTGCCCCCTTGCCCATGCTTCTCCCTCCCCTCAGACTGACCTTCCCCCAATCCAACGCCTGCTTGCTCAATTCCTGTTCCTCAAAAGCTCAGTTCAAATGGCACCCCCATTATAAAGTCCTATCCTCCAGGACCCCCAAAGCTTTCTGTCTCCCACCTTGCTTGATAGCAGCCCTCCTCCTTAGTCTGATCACTCTCTGCCTTCCATGCAGTCATGTATGCCCTCGACTTTCTTTCACTTGAAATGCAAGTTCCTTGACAACATGGTTGAAATTCTTCTATCCCCTTCACTGTCTGCCACAGTGATTGACGCACAGTAATACTGAATACGCACTGGCTAAGTGAACAGAGTGTCATCTTAGGAACTCTTTGCAGTGACACCATCCCTACTCAGTTTTGAACTCCTTCCCATTGCTGCATGAAAATTGAGGCTTCCTCTCAGTGGGTAGATAGGGGGGTAGACTCACTGCACGCTGGGGTCTACCCCAGTGCCTGGAGGAAGGCAGGATAGCCATGGCGCCATGAGAAGTCAGGCTCAGGCTGGGTGGCAGCAGGAACGTGGGTGTTGATCCTGCTGGCTTCGGAAGCTGCAGCCCTCCTATGCTCAAGTGCCCATCCACCTCACCAGCACCCTGTCACTTGTCTCAGAGTTCAAGTTTTAATTTGAAGTGCAGTGTCTGCCCCGACTGAAATGGAATCCAGGGAAGGTCGAATCCTATTAAGTCACCAGACCATGAAGCAGAAAGGTATAGAGGTGACAAATGGCTTCTCCCATGGGCAGCAGCTGTGAGGCACACACACAGCAAGGCTGGGCTCTGACCCAGGAAAGAGCCAACAAGAATTCCCTCCTTTTTCTCAGGGACTGATATCCATGTGCCACCTCCTTTCCCGTGCAAGAGGATTAAGTGTTTAACATGGTTCCTTGTATTGTATTTTCCAATTCAAACGGAACCTGTGAGTACCAAGTCACGCTGGCCTGTGGGATTATAAGTCCACAGTAACCCTTTAAAAAAGGATTTCTGCTGGTTTTGCACTCAATTAAGATTGCACAAGTCCCAGAATCCTGCCGTGTCCTTCCCAGATACGCCTGGGAAGAGCTGAGGGTGTCAATCACGTGCTCGTGAAAAGAGTTCTCTGGGCTCCACTGAAGTATGCCCTGCGCTTCTCTTTTTATGTTCTGTCAGCCAAGGAGACTGAATCCAGGAGGACAGGTTAAGCAGGGAGGCAAATACTGTGGACATTTTCTCTACGTTATCCCACAGAATTTTCCCAACAACCATGTAATGTCAGTATTATGGTCCCTGATGTAAAAATAGGCAAAGAAAAATCCAGCAAGGATAGTTCCTTATCCAAGGTCAAATGGCTAGTGCAAGGTCAAGTCGGGATATAAGGTTTCATCTTCCTGATTCAAGATGGTTTTTAGCCCATCACACAACACCCTTTTCCCTGCTGACTCCAAAGTCCCGACTCTAGCCCACAATTGCTTCACCGAAACCTGAAAAGCAGTATTCTTCATCTAAAGGCGACTTCAGTTGTTCTCACAATGAAATCATCCATTCCATTCTAGGACCTCTCAATAGACTTTACAAGTTTCCAGAAACACACTGCCAAGAGTCTTGCAAACAAAGCTATGCTGTTGACCCCTGTCTGATCCAAGTCACCAGTGGTGACAAGGCCAGCAAGTCCCACCTCTTGCTAAAGTGGAAGATAAAGGAATTGGTTGGGGAGGAGGGGGCTTACACAAAACAGAGTAGCCCTGGGCTCTCCACATATTACTGAGAAGCTGTGACTTCCTTCTTACCTGGACCCAAGAAAGGACCCATCAGCTGCTCTTGCAAATGCCCTACCTTCTAATTTCAAGCCAGTCACACTGAAAGAGACAAATGTGCCCAACTCTCTTCCTTTGGGGTTCAAATCTTTCCAGGGAATCTATACTCCTCATGCAAAGACTCTCAAGATGACCCACCCCTTTGGTCCTCCAGACACTGCAACCCATTGGGAATACCTTTTTTCTCAAAGAAAGTAGAGACAGAATTTGGTCCACTGTTCTACTGACTGGATCTTCATCGCTTCCTACTTCTTCAACAGAAGTTAGTGATTACCATTGGCAACTGCATCCGTTCTTTCACTCAGACTTTTGGAATAGACTGTTTAACTCTATCCGGGAGATTCCAAATTCCGAGTTCTTTCAAATACATATCTTAATGTTTAAAGGATATACTTCATAACAAAGAATAATATCATGAGTTGGATATTTTAGATAAAAGCTGATTTTTCTCTCTTTTCTGCTGCATTCTTTGCATTCCTTTATGCTGCAAGAAACTATTATATATACCAGGCACTTTTCTAGGTACCAGGGGCACAGACATTGATATAAACACATCCCATGCAGATACCAGATTCATAATTTCCATTATGAATTTCCATAATTTCCGTTTGCTTCCATCATGCAGTGGAAGTACAAAACAGGGTGAGCTCGGTTTTTCCAGAAAGAAGAATAACATGAGGCCGTTCTACTCTTGGAAAATGCCTTCCTCCTTCAAGTTGTGGCTCAAAATTCACCTCCTTAAGAAAGTCTTCCTAATAAACAACTTTAAGTTTCAGAAAAATACAGTGGATTTCAAAGACTGAAAAGAGGGTCATTGGATTCCATCCAAACTTCCCCCTGACAGGTTTTGGAACAGATCACAGTGAAATTATCCATCCCATTCTGGGAATTTTGACCCCCACTTCCACTGTGGGTGCCTTCATTTTGTCTGTGGGGATGGGCAGTGAGGTTCTTTGCTGGGGAAAGCTCAAAAAAGGCATGTCATTTGTAATCTATGAAGTCGATTATCACATTCAACTCATGACTGGGTATAAGAATAATTAGCAACCATTTCACCCAAGGGACAGCTTTTCTTCAGAGAGCAACAAGGGCGTTCTTTATCCTCCTAAATGTTTCGCTATTAGTGCTTTATTTAATGCCAGAAGGCATCAAGAACAATCTCCTTCTCACCGACAACATTCCCATGACTAAACAGGCACAAGAATTCAGAAAGAGATGAGGAAGGCACTAAGCTCTGCTTAGTCTAATTTTCAACGTTCCTAATTGGATTTCAGAAGACATGATTATTTTCATGTGGTGTTCTCTACTGAATGTAAAAGGAGAGTCAGAACTCGTGTCAAAGTTCCAACTTCTCACATGATCGATCTAAAGAATATTGCCTCTTATGGGCAAGTCCTCCCTCCACCAATGAGACAGTGGCTCCAAGATTTACATGCCCAGTCAAAATCTGTATCCTGAGATCCAGTCACCACTGAACAACCCGAAGCACCAAGGCCCAAGCTCATCACCTCTCCCCTCACTGTATCTTCTTCCCTGTAAGTGTTCCCCTAGTGGTGAAAGACGCCACCCAGTCATACACTTCAGAAACCTAAGCACCATCTTGCATCTCCTTCCCTTGGTCTTCAAGTCTTACTGAGTCTCTCTTCATAAAGTCATGCCTACCACCTTTTCTCTACCCTACTGCTACAACATGGTTTACCTCCTTATCACTTCATTCGTGAACTCCTTGAGTATCTCCTAAGTGTTCTCCCACCACAAGCTTGACCTGCCCCCCAAACTTTTCCAACTGCCATAGTAATCTTTCTCCAATGTAAATCTCATTAAGTCACTAAATTCTTTACATTATTGCTCATTTCTAAGTTGTTTTATACTCCCTGAAGAGCCCTCCATAATCTGTATCTGATCCCACTCTCTGCCACTTCCTAAATACACTCTATTCACTGCTCTATGAAAGTATTAACATCCCTTCATCAACTTTCTTTTACTATTCTGATTTTGTTTTCTCCAGCAAATATCTCTCTCAATCTGAGAATCGCTGTCTTAATAAGGTAAAGTATTATAATTACTAATACACTCAGCCTTATTTGTGTCCAAGTGTATTAGTGGTTATAACCCTATGAATTAGTTAATTCCTTCTCTATTTGCTGCTCTTTCTGGTCATTCCCTTATTATCCTTTGTTCCTTCTCTGACTTCGGCTGGATTGATTGAGGTTCCTCTGCTTCCCCCAACCTGAATAGTTAGTGGCTTTCGGGGTGTGCTCTCTAGATCTGTTTTTCTAATTGTTACCTTATTCTTTTGATAAACATATTTGAACGTGGATTATTCTGAACAATTTTAGAGATAATCAGCATCTATATTCTCCACATAACAAGAATCGCAGCATGCTTTAAATTCCATCTGCCTCCTTTTATACTTCCCCAGCACACTGCATGTGGAATCAGCTGAAATCGTTTAGTTAGAAAAATAAGTTTTAAAAATGAAGACATTTAACTATAAAAACAAAGTTTTTTTTCTCACAATTGTTTATTTTATTCTACTATTTCCTTGGATTTATTTTTCCCTTTGCTTATAATTCTTTTCAAGAGATCTGCACAGGGCAAACTTTCCAAATCTTTGCATATCAGAAAATCTATTGATTTTACCCTCAAACTTGAATTAAACTTTATTGGGTACAGCAACCAGATTCAAAGTTAATTGTCTGCCTGACATTAGAAAATATTGTCTAATTATCTGCTGCATTCGTTACTACTACTGAGAAACCTGGTGGCCACCCGACTCACACCCCTTCATAGGTAATCAGTTCACCCACCCCACTGTACCTCTCAGGCCAGAAGCATTTGGAATTTCCTTTAGTGACCTAAAATTTCACCACATAGTGTCTTATATAGATTTAATTTTTCATTTATTTATTCTGCTCAATATCTAGGAATATCTTGTGATCGAAGAACTTACTGGATTCTTAAATCCTATGAAATCATCTTTTATCGTATGTTTGAATTATCACTGGATTCATTCTGCTATTCAACTCATGCGCTGGTGCTTCTTTTCTCAACAATCTAGTTTTTAATAACTTGGATCTCTAGTTATTCTAGTTGGAATTATGAACAGCTACCAAACGGAGCTCTAAAAGGTGTTGCCATTAAGTGGAAAAATTATGCTGAACTGAGCTGTTATTTGGATTGAGTAGGTTTAAAACAAATGTGCTCAACTTAATAAATCTAGTTTTCACTACAGCAGTTTCTGAAAGGACAGGCAATTAAGCATTTAAATTCTCAGATGGAGAAAGGGAACGCAAGCAAACCACAGCTCTGGATCAACGTCTGAACAAGTTCCTCTGTGGTCTTTCAAAGACTCCTCCCCAACCACACCCTGAAGACATGGCACCCCTGGTCATACATGTACAAACCTCTGAGATGAGTGAAGGACTTTAACACACACTAACGAAAACAACAACCAATGCCCCCACATGCATCCACACTGAATACACTGAACCTTTGAACTAGTACCTCCCAGAGACTTGTGATGCCTATGAACCGCTGAAAGCACAAATATTTCTTCATTGTGTGTATTCTGTGACCTTGGGGTATTTACATTCTCAACTAAACTGTTACAGTACCCTAGGGTTTGCATTCCATACCTCGTCTCATATTGAAGACATGTAGCTGGTGATTGACTTTGAACTCCTTGAAAAAGCAATGAGCTCCAAATAACAAAAGTAATGTATTAAAAGGTGTCCTTATTAATGTTCTAGACACCCTTTGGAGTGTCACAATCACTCTCCCAAGGAGCGGTCTAATGTTGGTCCAAGTTCCCTGGGTCTTGACATTCAACTTCAGGGTTTTCATTAACTCCAGACTCTCACATCATGTGTCCCAGGAAAGACAATAGTCACGTTCAAGATCTCATCACCACCCTCCCCCTAAGCTGAAACACTGGGACTCCAAGGGAAAGGTGGAGAGATTCTATCAGATCATTAGTACCCTATTTTCAAGAGCGTTCTGCAAGGTGGACATTGCAATACTTGCCTGAGTGTGTGATAGTCCCTCAGCTATCAAGGACATGCATTCTGGAAAGCTTATTCTTAAACAAACAAACACACAAACAAACAAAACCATGTGTTATAGTTCTGGCCTTTATAACCCTTTCTGCTCAAGGCATTACCTATCCCTGATGAAAGAGTAGAAAGTAAAAACAAAGTTCCAACAGCCATAGTTTTCTAATACAAAAGAGAGGGAAAGGAACTGACTTTAATTTAGGAAATCTCATGTTTATTAGTTGGCTTCACTCACACTCACACACACACACACACACACACACACACACACACACTCACACAATGGATACACAGTTGACCTACAAAAAACGTGGAGGTCAAAGGCACCAACACCCGCACAGTCCAAACTCCACATGAAACTTTTGATTCCCCAGAAACTTAGGCTGCCCCTTGGTATCTGTGGGGGGCTGGTTCCAGAACACTCTGTGGATCCTAAAATCTGCAGATGCTCAAGTCCCTTATAAAAATGGCATAGACCAACGCACCAATGCATACAGTTGGCCCTCTGAATCTGAAGACTTTCAACCACGATCAAAAACAGTGCAGGTACTTATTGAAAAAAAATCGGCATATAAGTGGACCCACACAGTTCAAATCTGTGTTGTTCAAGGGTCAACTGTAGATAAGATATAGAGATAGACACAGACATACATTTCTTTTCAATATAATCCTTTGAGGTAGATGCAATTATCTCATAATTAGATATGCAAATTGAGGCATAGCATACAAATCTAAAATCCCTGTATTCATCCTTAGCCCTCAACTAAGTCATATGTATTCTCAGTTATTACTTTTCCCATTTGATGGTCAGGTGCTGCATTGGTTTCATTTAGCCAGTCTCCCTCTGCCTAGCACAGAGTCTGGAACATGGCAGGTGGTCGATGAAATGACCTCCTGTCTGTAAAGCCTGCCACTCTTCATCATACCTTCTACCATTGTTATAGCATCGCTAGCTCTTCATTTACTCAATGAAATTTCACTGACCACCTACTATGTGCCAGACCGTCTGCAAGGCACAGCAATACAGGAATGAATGAAACAAAAATCGTTCCTGACGATCTAATGAGATAAATAAGAATATAGTATTATTTAGTTGAGATCTGAAAAAGAATGGAAAAGGTTATTGGGAAGGAGATGAACTCAGAAGTGGGGGAAAGGGTGGGTGGGTGAGAAGGGGATATCTATCCCTCCATTAAATAGCAGACTTAGACTCCTCTCTCTCAGGAGGTGATCATGACCTTTTGTCACACTCACACACCTCAAACTTTAAGGTCAAGACTTTGTTGCCTTTGGAACGCATATATACATACATACACCAGATATCGTATTTCCTAGGGTCTAGGGTTGCCAGTATTGACAAATTAAAATACAGGATTCCCAGTTAAATTTTAATTTCAGATGAGGTTTTTCAGATTAACAATGATTTTTTTTTTTAGTATAAGTATTTCTCAAGTATTACATGGGACATACTTATACTAAAATATTACTGTTTGTTAATCCAAAATTAAAAATTAACTAGGTGTCTTGCATTTTATCTGTCAACCTTACTAGAGAATCATTAAATAATTTTAAAGTTCAATAGAATAAAATGTAAATTTTACTGAAATAGAGGTTGGAGACCTAAGTTTGGGTGTTAATCATACACACACACACACACACACACACACACACACACACACACCAGGGTTGCCAAAATATATATATATACACATGACTTGTATTCATCTTTTGTTGTCCGTATATATTGAGTATTACAATTTTAATACAGTTTTTTCCCTTCTTAAAATGCGTATATATTTTTTGGCATCCTCTGTGTACATATAAATTCTTGAGAAGAGTTAACTTTCAGAAGAGAAAGCAGAATCTGCCAACCTTTTTACCTCTTAGGTTAATTCAGCCCATGAAGACCACAGACCACCACCAAGTCTGGTAGATAGCAAACACTCAAGGTCAACCATGGTTATTTGATTATTTTCATTATTGTTGATAGTATGCTCATTAATCCATTATACTAATATCTAATGCACCTTATTAGTTTTCAGGCACTGCATTGGGGTTTTTCACATACATGATTCTCTCAATCCTTCCAGCACCCTTATGAGAAAAATATTATTATCCTGAGATTACAGATGAGGAAACTGAGGCTAAGTGGCACGGTATCCTGCCCAAGGAGAGAGAATCCAAATTTCAACCTAATTTCACCCTGATTCCAGGCTTTCCCATCACAGTAAGTGCAAACATGAGTGTTTGGGTTTAATTTAAAACCTCACCATAAAGGACAATGAATTCAAGATAGCTAATGCTAATTAAGCCGTGCTAAATATATCTAGTGTACTTGTTCAGTAAGACTTTCCTTGCTCTGTGTGGTTACTTGTGACAGGTCACCCACCTGTCTTCTTTGCAGACATAAATAACTCCAAGCATAAAGAAGAAAGCGTGGAAAGCTACAGAAAGAACAAAGGAACTTGGGCATAAAATGCCACACTCGCCAGAATAAACAGGAGCCAAACAGAGACAAGAGTGAATCGCAGGCCTTAGACTCCGCTCTGCTGACCCAAGACAAAGAGACTGGCAGACAAAGGGAATGAAGAAATCGTTGTCCGACACCACTATCCTCAGGTGTGGGGCGCAGGCACCACCCCGAGGTAGAAATGGACTCGAGGCCTCTGGGGCACCCCTAAGCTCCTTGCCCTCCAGGATAATGTTAGTCCATCAGCCAAACACTAAGGGGCCTTAATGAGGACAGGCAAAGTCTGTGAAGTCCCTGGTTCTTCATCCAGGATCTGAAAGTCCCCAGACACATTGGGGACACTGTGTCCCCAGACACAGAGTTGCAGCAGCCTGAAAAGCCATTCTTCTGTGTAAGTGCGGATAATAAAAATACCAACAAAACCCACATCCCCAGTGCATAATTTCCACAGCTCCCTGTAGTGTACGTATGATATTCATAATTGTGCTCATTTTGCTGCTGAGGTCCCAGAAGACCTGGGAGGTGGGTTATGCTACTCTCCCAATGTTTCATAGTACATCCAAGCAGAGCTGGAAACAGAAGGCACGTCCAGAGCGAGTACCAGAGGTCCTGGGTTTCATGTTAAACTTTAATAGCACGTTTAATATCTTTAATGCACATTCTCATGCATCTGACTGTCTATATTTTCTACCCTCTCTTCCATTACTATAGATAAACCTGCCTAAGGCCAATTCCTCCAATGATGTAGCAAAGCCCATACTCTTTTTTCTACCCGAAGACATCATTTCAAACACTAATTCCTCCAGTATCATCAATCATGCTTTTGCAACTCAATCATCCTAATTAGCATCTAAACACATCCTGCCTTCTGTATCATCACTCACACACTCACTCACACACACTCACACACACACACACATCATACACACAGAGGGACCATGTTTCACCCCCATGTCACTCCAGTTCTACCCCATTTCTCTATTCCTTTAACATAAAAAAAAAAAAAAAAAAAAAAAAAAAAAAAAAAAAGATGGATTGCTAAATGGATGCAGGTAGGATTGGACAGGTGAATAGATGTGAGAAGGCAAATCTGTTAAAGGGCTCATTATAGAATCTCAGTGGGGGTATATGGGTATCCACTGTACACTTCTTCCAATCTTTCTGCATGTTTGAAAATTTTCAAAGTAAAATATTAGAGGAAAATCTGTCTATTTTCTTTCTACTCCTTTCCTCCTCTTCTTTCCCGAATCCACTCCAATAAGACTTTCATCACCACTATCCTTTTCAAAGTCACCAACGAGCTTCACGTTGTTAAATGGAATTGTTGCTCCCCAATCCTCTCAATCCATTGGTAGCATTTGACTTCCTCCTTCTAACACATATTTTGCCCACTCGGCTTCTAGGATATCACTCTATCGTGGTTTTCCTCCTAGGTCATTGGCTTCTGCTTCTCAATCTCCATTCCTTTTATTTCTCACCCCTCACCCCCAACATCAAAATAGTAGCGAGCCACAGAACTCATTCCTTAGACTTCTTTTCTATTCACACTCCCATATTGAGCTCGTGTAGTCTCACAACTTTAAATGATATGTTTGCAGATATCGCCCAAAGAGTGTAAATCTTAGTCCTTATTCCTGAACTCTGGACTCCTGTATCCAACTGCCTAGTCTATATTTCTACGTGGAGGTCTAGTAGACATCTCAATCTTAAAATGTTCACTTGAAACCTATGTAATTTTACTAACCAGTGTCACCCCAATAAATGTAATTAAAAAATCATGTTCAGAGTCAAGCTCCTGGATTTATACCAGCACTCCCAGTCTCACACAGATCTACTTATCACCCTGTGGGCAAGCCCAACCCAGCCAGCTGGAAGATGAGAGGCCTTAGAAGGAAACCAAGGTACCCCAGTTGACATTCTGTCAAATGCGAGACATCTGAGTGAGGCTATCCTACGTCAGCCAGTCACCAGCCAACAGACCAGCTAATGATAGAGGGATGTGTGGGCGCAGGAGAGATCAGATGACTTGGCTCAGCCATCCCACAGAATTATGAGACCAATAGAATTTTGTTTCTTTTTTAAGCCATTAAAAAAGATGCTTTGTTAAGATTTGGGATGCTTTGTTAAGATTTGGGATGCTGATGAAAAATTCCAGAATCCCTAAATTATTCTAGAAAGTATGTATAATGTTAAGCAGAAAGAATGTCTTGAAAAAAGACAATGACCTAATTCTTTAAATACAGGAACTGGGAGCTGGTCTTATCATTTGTCCTTATGTTCTTGAACATGGTCCCCTAAATTTTCTCGCCTATGTAAGTTTTCATGGCAGGACAGCTTCTTCCAACCATCTCTGAGATTCTTGGGTAAAACTTTATGCACACTCTCTAGGTTGTTGAGACCTGAGCTGATACACTCCCTTCTCCATGAAGTGCAGACAAGGGATAGAGACAGGTCTACTGTGTCCTCTGCTTCTTTTTTATTTTAATGCCATGTGATATTCCCTGGACTTAAATCTGATCAGGGTGGTTTATATGGCGAACACGCCTCCATTTTGTATTGATGAACTTTTTAGATTGAATCAAAGTATGCTGAATTATTAAAAACTTAATTTTTGAGTCCAGGTTGCATGCAAATATGTCTTCAAAATTTATCACATTTCTCAAATTCTTCCATACATTTATTAGGAAGCTCTTGAGATCTACCAATTTTGGATTTGATCTGTTAGAAAGAGTGGTCCGAGGACTCAGCAACTACATAGACCCCAAATGTAACTGCCCCAGAGCAGTTACATTTCAATTAACAAAATATCGCTAATGAATCGGCAGTAGGAAAATCCTAAAGACAACTACTTCCACTTCTTTTTCTGCTTCTCAGTTGCTTGGCTCCCTCCTACAATGCCCTGACCACATGCAGGGAGCGAGGTCTATGAGATTCCCCCGTCGGAACTCCTCCCAGCTCGCCTCATTCACATTATTCGCATCTATGCCCCCACACGTCACTTTATTACATCCGGTTAGCTCTTAATGTATGGCGTCGCCCTTGTGAGTTTGTCAGCCATCTGCCCTACTAGGCTGATACTCCTCTGGTCAAACCCTGAGACGGAGTTACATCTGTTTGCTTTGTACCCAGCACAATGTTGGTACTTCAAATAGGTTTATTGACCGAATGAAGTAAATAGCTTTATGTCTTATTATCAAGTATAGCTCTCCCCCAAGAAGCTTGAGAACTGATGAAAACTATGCAAGGGTTTGTTACCATTACCACCATCGTCATCATCACTCACTTCATTTAAGTAGCTGGTTTCCTGGATTTCATTTGTTTCCCCAGTCTTTATTATATACGAGCAGTAAGCAGGGAAACTGGGCAGAAATCCAGGCTTCCTGGCTCTGAGTCAGTTCATCTTTCTTCAAAACACGATTGCCATTAGCCTGCTAGAGGCCCAGAGAGGTCAACATAGCAAGAGTGGTGGAGAGAAGCCTGGAGTAGCACGCCAGAGACGAATGAGTGGGAAGAAAGTTACCTTTCAGAAAACAGTAGCTCTGTCCTATCACTGTCTCATCACTCTGCGCTTCACAACCCTCCTTTTTTTATATAGACTTCCATTTTCCAAGCAGTTTTACGTTCACTAAAACTCGAAGCAAAATGAAGAGGCAAGTACAGAGATTCCGCATATATTCCCGGGCCCCACACATGGCCTCCTCCATTGTCACCATCCCCCATCAGCGTGGAAGAATCATTTGTGACAACTAATGAACCTACAGGACACATCATAATCACCCAAGGTCCGTAGTTGACATTAGGGCTCACTCTTGGTGCTGCACACTCTGTGAGCTTGGACAACTGTATGATGACATGTATCCATCTTTATAGAATCGTACAGAACATTTTCACTGCCCTGAAAATCTATGCCCCACCTATTCATCTCTCCCTCCCCAAACGTAGGCAACCACCAATCTTTTACAGTCTCTAGAGCTTCGCCTTTTCCAGAATATCATATAATTGGAATCATACAGTATGGAGCCTATCAGATTGGCTTCTTTCGTTTAATGACATGCACTTGGGTTTCCTCCATGCCTCTTCATGGCTTCATAGCTTATTTCTTTTCAATACTAAATAATATTTCATTGTCTGGATGTACCAGCAGTTTATTTATCCATTTATCTAACTGAAGGACATCTTGGTAGCTTCTGAGTTTTGGCAATTATGAGCTGCTATAAACATCCAAGTGAAGGTTTTTGTGCGGACATAAGTTTTCAGCTCCTTTGAGCAAATATCAAGGAGTGCAGTCGCTGGATTGTGTTGTAAAGGTATATTTAGTTTCTTAAGAAATTGCCAAACTGTCTTTCTAAGTGGCTGGGCCATTTTGCGTATTTCATCTTTTGAAAATTCTCACAACAATCCTATGAAGTCGATAATAATTTTACAGATGAGGACACTGAGCTACAGTGAATTTTCTAGGCAAGGCAGTGAATAAATAACTGACCACTCACCACCCTTCAAGCCAGCTTGCTGTCCTGGAGGTTCTACACGTTTGGACATAGCTGCAAAGATTCTCACGGCACTACCTCTAGGTAATATAGAAAATCTATGACATCTATTAACATGACCAACTTTATTGGAGGCTGAGTAAAAAGGAGAGTGCTCTTAGGAAAAACAAACAAAAAAATCTATGGTTCGTGAATACCAAACAGCCCCTCAAAACAGAAAGGGGACTGAAGCAGGCATATTTAGTGAATATAAATCTGTCATAGCCAACGTGTCTCAGCCCCAGGAAGGTTAAACAGCCTGTGTGTCCCTCTGCTCCTATACCATGCATGTCACAGGCAAATATTCTGCAAGTCTGGATGATTTTGAAGGAAGATACCTCACAAATGTTGCATGGGGCATCCAAATATTGCATGGAATAGACTTACACTAAAAACATGTCATTTATCTGAAATTCAACATTAACTGGGGGTCTTACATTTTTATTTGCTACATGTGGCAACCCTATGTAGGTCTCTTTACTCAGTGGGGAAATTCTACGAGAAGACTGGTCCTCCTATGTCACTAGCCAGAGCCATGACCTATGTCCATGTGTACTGGGACACTTAACAAGGAGGGAGAATGTCCGCACATGACCTGAGTCACTGTGGATAAACCCTTGGAGCCCCCTGAAGTATACAGCCTTCGGGATAGAGTGGGGATTGTGAGCCACAGGGAAAAGGGGTGGGAATTGGACTGGCAACCAGTGAGCCCCATCGCAATCATTGATACATGGTTCCATGGGTGACCGTTCCTTTCCAGTCCCAGCCAAGCACACACGTTCTTAGGACTTCTCCAACACAGTTATGGAGGCAGCTGGAGGCAGAAAGTGAGGGAATCTCTAGCCCACTTTACTCTTACTTATTTTGGCATGTCCTTTGGTAGCTACCACCTCCTGTCCCTCACTTCTGCAGGACAATGCCTCAGAGGCTGTGCTGTAAAAAGAAAACTGCCCTGCGCAGTAAGAAGACATGCTGCTTTGCCAAGTGAGAGATCCAGCTCTGAAGCACATGGGCCCTTGGGCAAGCATCTCCCCCCCCCCCCAGGCCTCATTCTACAGTCCTGTAAAAGTGGGGGATTCGCCAGTAAGGAGCTAATGCACCTTCTCACCTATTTTTTAGCATAGTCGCCCCCTAGCGCCTCACGTCTTACACCAGCTTTAGCATCTCTTAACTGTCACTCATTGTTTTCATTCATTTTCTCTTTCCATCAGAATTCTAACGAGTATCAAATATATCCTGGGCACTATTAGGCAGGTACTGATGACGAAAGGTGAATAAAATGTGCCTCCCACCCCCACTGCTACCCCCTGAGCTCACAGTCCAAGAAGAGAGATAGACATGCAAAGAGCTAAGTGCCATTCAGTGTGGGAAGCACCACTGTAGAATTTTAAAGAAAGTACTACAGGATGTCTGAGGAAGGAGAGAGCAAGTACTCCTATGCAAAGGAATCAGGGAAGAGCTTAGAGATGAAGTGACTTCTGAACTGTGTCTTGAAAGCTAAGTAGGGTTTCACCATTCACGTGAAGAGCCTCAATGTTCCGGGAGCAGTGAGAGGCTCTATTTGGCCGAGAGAAGGTTCCATGATCATGAATGATGATGAAAACAGGTGGAGGGATTACTTTTCTAGCAATGGGGATAAAAGAGCAGGATGAATCCATCAAATTTTGTGAGCACCTAGAAGACAATTATTTCTAATGCATCAATTCTTAAAATGCCTTTCCTGGCAACATTAATTCACTTAGGTGATATTGAAACCTCTTAAAAAAATAGAGCTGCCAGGAATGCATTTCATAGCAATGTGATGCAGGATCCTCGAGCAGCGCTTAAGCGCAATGAGAATGTGTCACCCCACGAGGTATCGGCCTCATTTGTAACATCCCAGCAGAATGGACACATTCCACAAGCAGCATTTTACCTGCCTTTCCATCGCATGGTGTTTTATAACATCTCAACCTAAATGAGGCGACTAAAAGGACGAGTGGTGGTTTTCAGGTTGAAAATCAGTGTCTATTCCTTTCAGCGGGAAGCTGACATCTCATTTTTTAAGGGTGACAAGGCATTACAAAGATGCATTGAAAGGTTAAAACTCAGGCACACTCTTGAACATTCTAAGTGGCACATGAGCTGGAAAGGAGTTCTCATTAGGTGTAATGGCTCTTCTCCCTTGAAATGCAGAAGACGGACGTGCACTCTGAGAAAATATAACAACACATGTTGGGTAAATAAACACACTCTCAAGGAAATCAGAACAGTTTCCAAACGGTGCAGCCCTGCACATCTATGATAAAAAAAAAAAAGCCAAAATGTTGAGCCATATGTGGATGGAGTTGGGCTTTGTTAGGGGAGTCACCTTTCAAAAATGGCCACGGCACTCACTACGCAAGAAAAGCACAGGGAGGACACTCTAATTTTCATCAAGTACCATTTAGTTATCGTTATCACCATCATGGGCAGTATCTGGGAATGGCATTCACCTGCCTTGAGTGAGCTAACAGCTTGGCTCACAAAAGCCTACCCAAATGAGGGGGCTTTATAAACTCCACTTTGAGATAGGACGCTGAAGAGAGATGGCTAAGCATCACAGCCAAGGTTACACAGCTAGAGAGTGATAGCACTTCAGTAAATCCAGGTTTCCCTGAAACCAAATGGAGCTTCTCTCCACTGAAGTCCAGAGAGAGTAAATGATTTGCTCAAGTTCATTAGACCCTGGAAGGGGTTGGAATTTGAACCCCAAATCT
This sequence comes from Rhinolophus sinicus, assembly GCF_057876585.1. Taxonomy (NCBI): domain Eukaryota; kingdom Metazoa; phylum Chordata; class Mammalia; order Chiroptera; family Rhinolophidae; genus Rhinolophus; species Rhinolophus sinicus. The sequence goes on along the minus strand of NC_142508.1, from coordinate 66,896,791 downwards.
CGCTTTTCTGGCTGAGTTCAGACTGTGCCTTTTCAGTATGCTGAGAATGGCTTCCTCTCTAAACCTCTTGACCAACTTTAAACTTTTAGTCAACTTTCCTTCAACAACTGTAGTCTCTGGTATTTCTGCTTTCCATTTGAAAGGGAACTTGATAACCTTTAAAACCCTTAAGACAAGAAAAAAATACCCATTTATATTCCTGCCACAATCCTCATGGCTCTGCCTCTGAACTGGCTTTCTTTGGCCCCTGCACCTTAGGCTTTGTGAACAAACTTTTTGAGGTTAAAGTGAGAAATGGTAATTAAGCTACTCACAGTGGTTTCAGGAGACAAACCTGAAAGGTCTCCGGAGAGCCAGCGGGCACAGGTCACGCTTTCAATGGAAAACGGTAAAAGAGTCAAGAGTCATTTTCCCCATGTGGCACATATGTGAGCATGTGTGAGAGAGAGGGAGGAGGGGAAGGGGAGAGAGACAGAGAGCAAGAGGGAGAGAGGGAGAGAGAGAGAGAGAGAGAGAGAGAGAGAGAGAGAGAGAGAGAGAGAGAGAGAGTATGCCAAGAGCAAGGAAATAGCAATTTAAGCTCTTTCAAAATAAACTTTTGGGCAAAATCTTGATTTCCAAATAGGCTTATAGAATCTCCATTTTTCTCATTTCAAAGCTTCCTACTGCATCCAGCATTTCTACAAATGTTCTTTTGTAGAACAGTAGCACTGTGAGAACAAAGAGGCACCATAAAATAGAAATTGGGACACAATACATTCTCTTCCAAACAGCCATATATCAGAGGCATGGTTCTGATCCAGCTCTTGGTAAAGGGCTTGCAAGGTAAGGTGTCGTTTGAGTTTTTCCTTCCCATCTGCATGCCATGAGCTCAGGAAATACAAAAACCTAGCACAGTCTCCAGCATTCTTCACATATAAGGAAGACCAGGCCAAAACTACCGGAGTCTTCTCTGTGGGTGGTGTGATGTCAGAACCCAGTGACCTCATGCTCTGACTCTATTTTTCTATTTTCCCTATAGAATAACTTGATTTGCTTCTCATTGACATCATTACAACAGACTCCAGGGTATGGTGCCCTGCTTTCAACTCAAGTCAGTCCAGACATCCATCTCTTCCTCTGTTCCCTTTAGCCTAATTAAAAGAAAAGACTGTACTGAACCCTGAGGGAGAAAGAACTGAAAATAAACTCAGTGAACATAAAGACCATTAAGATTGGTGTGGTTTTTGGAATCTACTTTTAAACTTGCATGTTTATCACCAGTAAAACTCCTTTAAGCTAAGAGACTCACATTTAGAAGACAAAAGAAAACTTCAAACCAAGTTTCAACTTGAAGCTCCTCACTTAAAATCTGGGTGCATAGTATATACATACCATAGAATATTATTCAGCCAGAAAAAGGCAGGAAATTCTGACACGTTACACCATGGATGAATCTTGAGGGCATTATGCTAAGTAAAACAAGGCTTTCGTTAAAAGATAAATAATGTCTGATTCCACTTATAGGAGATAAACAGAGTAGTCAAACACACAGACACAGAAAGTAGAATGGTGGTTGCCAGGGGCTGAGGATGAGGGGGAAATAGAAAGTTGTTGTTTAATGGGTAGACAGTTTCTGTTTTGCAACATGAAAAGAGTACTAAAGACGGACGGTGGTGATGGTTACATAAAATGTGAACGTACTTAATACCATTGAAATTTATATTTAAAGTGGTTAAGATAGAAATTTTTTTATTATGTGTAATTTGCCGCAATTAAAAATACAACTTTTAAAATCTGGGCTACAGCTAACATTATACTCCATAAAGAAAACCTAAAAGCTTTTCCTCTAAGATTAGGAATGAGACAAGGAGGCCCCTTCTCAGCACTTGTATTCAACACAGTATTGGAAGCTCTAGCCAGAGAAATTAGGCAAGAAAAAGAAATAAAAGGCATCCAGATCAGAAAGGAAGAAGTAAAACTGTCACTATTTGCGGATGGCATAATATACAAAGAAAACTCTATAGACCCCACCAACAAAACTGTTAGAACTAATAAAGAAATTCAGTAAAGTCGCAGGATACAATATCAACATACAAAATTCAAATCCATTTCTATACACTCATAACAAACTATTAGAAAGAGAAAACATTCTCATTTACAATTGCATCAAAAACAATTATATACAAATAACTTTAATTAAGGAGGTGAGAGACCTGTACCCTGAAAACTATAAGACATTGATGAAAGGAATTGAAGAAGATACAAATGCTATAAAGGAAAGATAGTCCATGCCCATGGACTGGCAGATTTAATTAATATTGTTAAACTGTCCATACTCCCCAAAGCACTTTACAGGTTCAATGCAATCCCTATCAAAATTCCAATGGCATTTTTCACACAAATAGAACAAACAATTTTAAAATTTTTATGGAACCACAAAACACCCCAAATAGCTAAAGCAATCTTGAGGAAGGAAGATGTACAAAGCTGAAGGCACCATGCTCCCCGATTTGTAACTATATTACAAAGCTATAATAATCATAACAGTATGGCACTGCATAAAAGCAGACACATAGATTAATGGAACAGAATAGAAAGCCCAGAAATAAACCCATGCATATATGACGATATATAACTAATTTACAACAAAGGAGCCAAGAATATACAATGGGAAAAGGACAGTCTCTTTCATAAATGGTGCTGTGAAAACTGGACAGCCACATGCAAAAGAATGAAACTGGATTTACCCCATAAAAACTAACTCAAAATAGATTAAAGCCTTGAACCTAAAACCATTGAACTCTGAAAAGAAAATAGATGGTAAGCTTGTCGACATCAGTCTTAGAGATGATAATTTTTTTTTGGATTTGACACTGAAAGCAAAAGCAATAAAAGCAAAAATAAATAAGGGGGACTACATCAAACTAAAAAGCTTCTGCCCATCCAATGAAACCATCAACAAAATGAAAACGCAACCGATCAAATGAGAGAAAATATTTGCAAATCATATATCTGATAAGATAAGCATTTCACATGCAAAATATTTAATATATAAACAACTCATACAACTCAATAGGAAACAAAAAGAATCCGATTGAAAAATGAACAGAGGATATGAACAGAGATTTTTCCAAGGACAACATACAGATGGCCAACAGGTACATGAAAAGGTGCTCAAAATCACTGATCATCAGGGAAATGCAAATCAAAATCACTATGAGATATCACCTCACACCTGTCAGAATGGCTATTACCACAAAGACCAAAAAAATAATAAAATTAAAAAAAAAAATACTGTTGGCAAGGATGTGGAGAAAAGGGAATCCTTGTGCAATGTTGGTGGGAATGTAAATTGGGGCAGCCACTATGGAAAACAGTACAGAGGTTCCTCAAAAAATTAAAAGTAGAACTACCTTATAACCCAGCAATTCCACTTCTGGGTATTTATCTGAAGAAAATAGAAAATATGAACTTGAAAAGATATATGTACCATGTTCAATGCAGCATTATTTGCAATAGACAAGATATGGAAGCAACTAAGTGTCCATCGATAGATGAATGGATAACAAAAATGTGATATATGTATGTATGGACTATATACACACATATATGCCTATACACACACACACACACACATACATACATACATAAGGGAATATTATTCAGCCATAAAAATGAAATCTTGTCATTTGCAACAACATGAATGGAACCTAAGGTCCATTATGAGGGTGTTATGCTAAGTGAATTAAGTCAGGCAAAGACAAATACCATATGATCACACTTTCATGTGGAAATCTAAAAACAACCAAACACATAAATACAGAGAACAGATTGGTGGTTGCCAGGGGTGGGGGATGAATGTTGGGTGAAATGGGTAAAGGGGGTGAAAATGTACAAACTTACAGTTATCAAGTAAATAAGTATGGGGATTTAATGTACAGCATGTTAATTACAGTTAATATGACGGTACTGTATATTTAAAAGTTGCTAAGAGAGTAGATCTTAAAAAGTTCTCATCACACAAAAAAAGTGTGACTCTAGTGGTGGATGCTAACTAGACTTATTGTGGTGATCATTTTGCAATACATTCAAATATCAAAACATTATGTTGTATACCTAAAACTAATATAATGTTATATGTCAATTAAATATCGGGGTTTTCTTTTTTTGTAAAAAAGTACGCATTTCAAAAATGATTTTGGCGTTTCAGCTTGGTTCCACACTTCATTGACCTTGAAATCTTTAGATGCTCCCAATTGGGCTTATAAACTGAAAGGTATCTTCTTGACCTCGTTGGAGACAAATGAGATTCTATATTAAACTACCTTTTCTTTCTTTTTTTTTTTTTTTGTCAACTAACTTTTAAGTTTCAAATAGACCAAACTTACTCATCCCAAGCAGTGTTAGTGTCATTTAAATTGAGAATTAAGAGTGCCCGCCAGGGTGAACAAAAAAGCAAAACTGGAACACTATAGCGTGAATAACCATAAAGAAGACAATACCAACAGATGAGTAGCTGGAAGCGGCAACATCTCAATTCCTTTCTGTTAATTAATTATCTCATCCATTTATTCTCCTAGTCATTCGATAAATCATGTTTTTCTCTTCATCCTTTTTCAAAATCTTAGAACTATAAGAGATGTACTCTCATAACTTCATCTAGTAGGGGAAAAAAATAAAGGACATATGCACGACTAACTCATCCACAATAGATTCGGCTGACATTTATTAAGCTCCCACAATAGGCTAGGAATGGAGCAAATAAAACTCTATGGCCATGAGTTTCAAATTTAATTCTGCTTCCTATTTAAACTGAATCAAAAGACTATTGTTTTGCTTATACTCATAACAATTCATTTAATTCCCGTATCAATCTATCTTTCTGAAACACCCAGCCTCTCCGTCCCTAATCCTGGCTCACCAAAAGCATTGCTTCTGTTCCCTTGCAGCCACACATCAATGTGCAGGTCCCTGAGGAGCTCAGCAGGAAGATATTTTGGCATCAATGTGTGTAGGTAGATGGTAGATGAAGCCACAAAGTGCCAAGAGATTGCTTGAGCAGAATACAGATAGTGAGGCAAGAGGAATGAGGGAGAAACCTTGGCGATCACGAACACCCAAGGGGATGAACAGAGAAGCAGAAGGACCAGCAGAGATAGGTGTCACCAGATTCAAAGCGGAAAGGGGTTTGGAGCAGAAAGTAATAGTCAACGGCTCTAGTGCTCTCAAGTAGGATGCGAAGTGATGAGTCGTTAGCATGTACCTTCAAGGGGTCCCCTGATATTTTTAGAAAGCTATTTCTGTCATGTTGGGATAGTAGATGTGATAGGAACATGTAAATAGAATGGAATATGATGGGGCAAATGAATGCAGGTCGTTCTCCTATGATGCCTGATCAGGAAGGGAGTGGGGCAGAGGAAGGTAGTCTCAAAGCGCGGTAGGCGGACCCAAGGCTTGGAGGTTGCAGAGGTGGTCTCTGTGGTTGAACATGGGTTGAGATGAGCACTTTTGTAAGTTGTAGGGGGAGTGATTTGGGGAGAGAGGGAGAGAAGATATTGAGACACTCAAGCCTCAAGAAATAGAAGGGTGGTCAGAGGAGGACGATCCTGGAGTGGTAACGCAAGGGGCCAGCACCAGGCAGGAGGGCATGCCTGAGATGGGAGGGAAACCCCTTTTATGAGGGAAAACCAGACCAGGCTCAGTGCTACCCCTTCCACAGAGCCCTCCATCCAGACCGGAGCTCACCTGCTGCCCATCCCTTCCCTCACCATGCAGGGCCACATGCCACGTGGTTATTTGTGGCCTGTAAGGATAGCGTGCCTGTGTCTTGCATGGCTCAGAAATGGGTTCTGCCTCGAACCGTGAGTGTTGAGCCGGCTCCACGATGGCTTGGGCAGCAGGTGCTCAGGCCCCAGTGGGGTCTGTCATTCCCTTTGCTTCTCCTTCCTTGCCACTCTCCTTCCCACTTAACCCCAATGCTCTTATTTCTGTGTATTTCTCTTCCTCAGGACAGAGTCGCTGCGTCATTCTGCAATGTGCTGGGAAAAGCCAGAGCCCTTTATGAAAAGGCTGACAGAGCCTTTCTTCTTCACAGCAGGAAGCCTGAGCAGTGCTCAGCCAGGCAGTGGGAAGGGTTGGCTCACCTTCCTCCTTCCCTCCCCTTCCCTGTCCCTCAGGGGACACTCTCCCAGAAGCACTAATGGGGCTTCAGTCCTCGCAGTGTCCAGCCCTGAAGTGGGGTGTCTACAAAGAAGTCAGCAGCTACCTGCTCTGCAGGACGTGGGGAGAAATCAAACTCAGTAGAAAGATGGTGAGCGGGTGACACTCTGCTGCCTCCCGTCCTCACAGCTGGGGCTGATAGACCCCACAGAGAGGCTCTGCCCGGCCCATGGAAGAGCTGGCCTCTCACAGAGGGTCGACCTCCTGGCTTGTCTGATCTCAGGCCCTGCAGGTGGGCCCTGACCGCAGGCTTCCCCCTAAGAACTCAGCTCTTGCTTCATTCCACCCTATGCCCCATACAGAGGGCTGGGATAGCTGCGCCCTGAGATGAAGCTCTCCATCTCCTCGTCATCACTGTCCCCTCTGTGGGAGATGCACTGCTCTCGTGCACACCGGCCTCGCTCGTGCGTCCCTGTTTGCCGCCTCGGCTCCCTGTCCACATCTGACAGCTGTCGCCTCCTGCATTTGCCCAGCAGCCTGCAGGTCACTGCAGAGACCTCCCAGGGCCCACCGCTCGCCTGAGCACCACCACCCAGCACCCAGTGACCAGGCTGGTGCTGCGGCTGCAGTGAGAGAGAGGTAGAGCGAGCCTCAGACACCTGGCCCATCATCAGTGCGGGCTCTAGACTTTGAAAGCACCTTGGCAGCCATCCAGCCCACGGCTCCTGCTTCCATCCCAGCCATGTACACAATGCGCCCCCTACGCCGCCGCCCAGCAGGAAACAGGCAGACACGTGTAGGTCTGAGTCCAGACAGACCTCAGTTTGAATCTAGACTCCAGCACTTACTATCTGTGTAACTTAGAGCAAAGTCATTAGCCCCCTGGAGGCTCAGCCCGCTCATCTACACCGTCTCCCCAGGAGGTGTTGAGGGATAATGAAATGAGATGAGTAGGAGCACACCTGCATTTGCAGGCCTTGAATGGAAGTCTGCACTCCTGCAGAGTCCTCTCTCTGGAAAATACACGCAGGACCACCCGGCTTTGATCCAGACCACCCTGGGATTTCCCTCGGAAGAGTACTGCATCCTTTCCCCAAAGGGAACGGAGTTGCCGGCGTCATATGGTCCTGGGTCCTGCGGCTGTGTTTGAAGTAATCAACAACCAACCATACCTGTTCACTGACTCCGACACGCGGGCTTGCATCTGAGGAGCCGCACGTGTTCCTCCAAATGTAACGGGCACCTGGGGAGAGAATGAGCTTTGTCAGGATGTGGGGTCCAGAACTGCACTCCTGTTTTCCTACCGTGGTTATATACAACTGTGTGTTTCACCCAATGTCAGTGGTCAGCTGCTAACTGCATCCTATTAAAAAAGGACTGGGGAAGGAGAACTGACTCTGGGTGATGAACACACAATGGGATTTATAGATGATGTAATACAGAATTGTACACCTGAAATCTATGTAATTTTACTAACAATTGTCACCCCAATAAATTTAATAAAAAATAAAAAAAAGGACTGGAAGGAGCAGAGGCCTCTGCCAGCTGCTGCCCACGGAGCCACCAAAGTGCCAGGAGTTATCAAGGAGCAGAAGGCCCGGGCTTCGTTCCCAGCTTACTAGTTTGGGACTCTGTGCAAATAACTACCTCTCTGAGCCTCACTTGCCTCATCTGTAAAATGGGTATTATAATATGGCCCGAGGATACAATATGGCCAAATGAAGGCACGGTGCTGACACTGTGTGCTGCACTATAATTATCTGGAGTTGAATGAGTGGGACACAAGTTCTGGGGTGTTCTGCAATGGAAAGGAAGGAAAAGTAATGGCAGTGTAAAGCATCTATTGTATTTCACCCTCAAAACAAGCCAAAGAAGTGGGTACATTATTCCCAGTCTAAGGGAGATGAAGGCCTCAGAGAAGTTGTGACAGGCCGAAGTCTGCATCAATGGCAAGGGACATTCAGCCACATGTGCCTGCCTCCTAAATGCCCCATAATGCCAGAATGCCTGGGGGGGGCTCCAGGGGCACCCCTGGAAGTTCACAGTGGCCTGGCTTGCTGCCTGGACAACATTCTGAAGGGGTGACAGGAAAGAAGGAAATTCGGCTGACTCACTGAATAGGACATCCCTCCAGGATGCCACCTGAAGCTTCGTGAGTAGGCACGCAGGGTGCTGCCTGAGCTGGCACCTCATCCCTCAGAGCAGAGGGGCTTCCTCTGGCCATCCATCACCAGGCCAAGGCAGGGAAAGGCGCCCAGAGGTAAGGCAGACACAGCTGGGTCTGCCATAACCACCCAGATCAAAGAAGCTGCAGCCTCCAGCCCTGGTTTCCTCCAGAGTTATGCCCAGTCTCCGTTCCTTTCTGCATATGCCCTCAGGCCTGGAACACTCCTGCCTGCCTTCGGCCTGGCCAGCTCCTACCTGCAACTTCAGGTCTCTGTGTAAAACACACGTCCTTGAGGACCCCCCCTAGAATCTCCAAAATGGGTGAGAAACTCTGTCCTGGGCTCCCATAGCGTCCTGCATTCTCCCCGTCCTGGCACTCGGCCACACACCTACCCTCTAACTGGCTGCCTTCTACCCAGACTGTATGTTCCACCCCCACGCGACAGACAGTTCCAAGCCCTGCCACACAGAGTGGGTATATTATCATTACAAATGATATCATCACTAAGTGAGATGACACAGGTGAAATTCCGAGTACACCGCAGAGGGATGTACACGTGGGCGAAAGGTGATGACTGATGTGGGCTGACTAACGTCTTCACAGCACTGGGGGCGCGGGGTTATCCATGGAAATGCTTCTGAGTTGGTTCACTCGTGTGTTCATTCATTCAGCGTGCATTTTTGGTGCCAGGTAATACTGGTGCCAGAAGATCCAAAAGTTGGCAAAAACAAAGACAGTGGCACGTAATGCACAAACGCCACGATGCACGGCAGGGGCTGTGCTGGAGGTAAAGGCAGGGGGTGGAAAATTCTACCTGGATCCAGCAGCAAAGGCTTGTCTGGCACAAAAGGAGAAGGCAGAACCTGCTGAGCAGTGGGGAATCGTGACAGACCCAGGACAGAGGAGCAGTTAGGAGAGTTACAAGCAATTCCATCCAGAATTACGGGGCATTAGGATATTTTACAGAATCCCCACAAACACTGACGCACTGACCGCGGACAGCGATCTGGCCCTACTTCCCTCGTGGGTGGGTGTCTAGGCTAGGCCAGCGTTTAAGTCTGCAGTCCTGGTGAGAATGAATGTCATTGACAGTTGTTGAGACGTTTTGGGCTGCAGCTCTCACCTTCCACATGTGGTTGAAACATGACAAATAGAGACCTTGGTTGGGAAGGGGGCTGCTTGTGGGGGCCCGTCCAGCCTGGGGCTGTCTTCATCAAACCACCCATCTCCTCCCTAAAATGCCCTTCCTTCTTACTCAGGCATGATTAGAAAAATGATCCGGCTCGGAGCTAAAAATACCAATACTTCATGTTCTTCCACAGGGGGAAAGGAAGACAAGAGAATCTATGAAAGTAACAAGGAATTTCATCCTTCAGTGGACTTCAAAATGGATATTTTAGACTCGGCCATCCATAAACATTGGGTAATATCATACTCTTACAGTATAGAATGAATTCCCCGTAACGAGCCACACATCTGCATTAGGCCAGCGAGGGGCTCTGCGAGCGTTTAAAACTCTACGTGATGGCTGGCGTCCTGTAGGCCCAGGTAAACAGACTGCCCAGTCAAGGGCCAAGCAACCAGACCTGGCAATGTGCTGCCGGCAGGTGCAGAGAGGAGAACTCAAGCCCTGAGCTCAGGCAGCTTTGAGTCAGCTGCGGGTAGGGGGCAGGGGTCTTGGAGACAAAATCCTGGTCACATCAGCCCCCTGCCCGTGACCTCTCTTGGAGCCTAGCACCTGAACCGCTTCGAAGGCCCTGAGTGATTTGGCCTTATAAGCAGTTCAGGTGCTAGCCTGAGCCTACACGTTATCTCCTACCACTCCCCTCCCATTCTCGCCCTGGACTCAAAGCTGAAGGCGTCAAGGCCATCTGCTTCTGTGTGTCCTTCTCCCTCGGGCCTCTGCAAGTTCTGGGATTCTGACTTGCTCTTCCTTGGCCTGACTCAGCCATCCTCCAGGCCTACAAGCTCCCAACTTAAGCAGCACACCCTCCAGAAACCCCCCTGCTCCCAGGATGGATCAGCTGTTTCTTCCGCAGTGACGGGTTGATTCCAGGTAGTAAATACCAAGCCTGTCACCTGCGCAATGCCAGCCCCGTCTCCACCCAGGCTTCCTCCCCATCTTGCTGCATTGACCAAGCATCTCTCTCTCTCTCTCTCTCTCTCTCTCTCTCTCTCTCTCTCTCTCTCTCCCTCTCCCTCTCCCTCTCTCTCTGTCTCTCTCTCTGTCTCTCTCTCTCTTTGTCTCTCTCTCTCTTTGTCTCTCTCTGTGTCTCTCTCTGTGTCTCTCTCTCTCTCTCTCTCTCTCTCTCTCTCTCTCTCTCTCACACACACACACACACACACACACACACACACTCCCTGACACATCAATGCATCCCTCTTCCCTGAGTCTGCCAAGACCCTTCTCACAACTGAGCCACCATACATTCAGTTTCCCCAAGGACTTTGCTGTCTTCGTCAAAGCAAACTGAAACCTCAGAATTGCCTCCTCACGCTTCCAGGATCAGCTCAAATGTCACCTCCTCGCTGAAACCCCCTGACCAGGACCTGCAGGATGGCCCTCTCACACCTGCGCCCCTCAGCCCCCGGTGCCCCCCACCCCTCCTGGCCTCCCAGCCGCAGTTCGTCCACATGTGTGTCCAGATGGAAAATGAGCATCTGTCTCAGTTGAGTCCAGAGTGTCACATCTGGGTCGAAGCCACTGTAACGTCCCCAGTGTCTGCACGACTCCTGACACACAGGAAACCTCCCTCACTCCGAAACTGGGAACAGGGAAAATACAATACAGGGGCTTCCTTCCTCCATTTTATGGGTTAATAACCTGGGTTGCAAGAGGAAGGGGTTCGCTGAGACAAAAGGGGCCATGGCCTCTACACCCACCCCTCCACGTTAGTTCAGGAGCACGTGTCTGCCCTCACCAGATAGCAAGGCAAATTCCACCCCAGGAAGGTTGTGCCCACATGCAACCAGCTCCGTCTGTTTCAGACTCTGGAAAAGCAGGCATGGTGTGAGTAACAAAAGCCAGCATTATGGAGGATTCCACCCAGTTCCACACACCGTGTTTTATACTCCTTGTCTCCTTTCACCCTCTCAACAACCTAAGGAGCTAAGTTCAACTCCCCAGGTCGTACGGAGCAGGCAACCAAGACAGTGAGTGTTTCTGAGTCTCTGCCTGGCCGGTCACATGGCTAGCAAGCGGTCAAGCTGCCCTTCGGGGCTTGCGCTCCAGCGGCCTGAGTCCAGAGCCAGACCTCACAACCACTGTGCTAGTCCACGTCTCTGCATTGGGGTTTCTTCAGCACCGTTTGGGGTTCGGGTGGGCACATGGAGAGGCTGCACAGCTAGCACACACTTAGATCAACTTGTCAACGGCAGGCTTGCGCACAACAGATCTTTTTCTTCCCTCCTCCCCTGACTCATGAAGCTGACAGAGTGGAATATTAGGTTTCCAAAGGTGTCTTTCATTAGAAAACTATATTCTTTTGATCATCCTCTGTCTTCCCAGAGCTGCAAAGGCTGAAGATCAAGTTGCCAACCGGAATTCCATTCATCACGGAGATAAACATCAGCCATCTACCTCCCCCACTGCTACCTTCAAAGAGCACATGTCAGCTGGTTGGCAGCTGGTCACAGGACAAAGAGACCTGGGCCAGGGACCTGGAGGCTCAGGTTGGAATCCAAGCTCTGCCACTACCCCTGGGCACATCACTTCTCTCTTAGCTGTTGTTTCTCCATCAACACAGAAAGTTCAGGCCTCTGTAAACTGTTAAATGACTGAATCAATGCACTGATAAATGAATGAATTATATCCTATACCAGCCATCTTCCTGCTCTAAGATACTATGGCTCTAAAGCATGTTTCTAAAGCACAGCCTGGCTTGGTTACTGGCCAAGCAGAACCCCGGGGATCCGAGGTAGGACAGCGTAGGTCTAAGGGGCACAATATACTCATAGTCTCTTCAACTGAGAAGGTGAGTTAAAGCAACAAGGCTCTAAGCTGGAGCCAAGGCATGATGTGAAGTTTCGGCGTGTCGGGCCTCTCCTCTTCTGTTCCCATGTAAACCCAGCTGCCCACCCACAGGCAGCCAGCATGGGGTGTGCGCTGCCCAGACGTCGGGGCAGCCGACCTCTCAAGGTCTCTCCTGGCTCCAGGGTCTCTGATTCAGTAATCGTCCCTGTGAATAATAGATCTGGTCTCTGACACTGTGCATGATAAAGTGACCTGGTACAAAGTCATATTAAGATAAATCATATTTAAGTTTGGGAAATTATATGTTTGAATCCTGTAATTTAATGTCACTGTGACACCTAAGAGGAAAGAGCGGGAACTCAGAGGCTAATTAAACCAGACAACTCACAAGACCTCGGCCGCCTTCCTACCTCCACTAAGGGAAACAAGCAGAGGAGCCCATAACCCCAGCCCGTGCCTTAGTTTCTCTACCTGTAAAATGGAGGCAGTCCTTGTGGAAAAAAAAGAGTAGCCTTGAATAAGACAGAGAAGGACGTGAGGGCTCCAAGGAAAGGCCCCCGAGCCCCCTGTCCAGCATTCCCCAGCACCCTCTCCCTGCCCTGACTCCATCAGCTTTTGCTGGGGTCCTGGATGGGCTTTAGAAGTTCTGTGAACTCTGTACCACAAGAGGCAAACTCTGTGTGGCGGTCAGGTTTGCCGAGGAGTGGGTCTCTCATAGCTTTCCTCAGATCTTCAGAAGGTGCACAGAGCTCAGGACACCACAAACCACGACTCCCGTTAATCCTGACCTTCAGCATCACCTACTCTAAAATCTCTCCCTTTCTAACCAACACCCTTCACTTCTGCTTTATTTATTACAACCTGCTGTGACCCACCTTTCTGAAGTGTTTGGCTATGGTCACCATGCTATTATACTTCCTTCCTCACTCCTCAGTGTCTTTCCATCACTCCTGTGGCCCAAGACCAGCGCCAAGGGAGTGAGAAACAGGACACAGTTTCCGGGTCTCTGGGGCCTGCTATCAAAGCAGGATTTCCTACATGACGGCTTTGACTGAGGGATGGTGACAATTACCACAACGATATAAACAGAAGGGCTGCTCTTTGTACAGCACTTCCTAAGTCTTAGTGCTGTTGTAAGCTTTAACGACTTCAGAGCTATACATGCTATAAATACACAAAAACTCACTTGAAAGGTTGTCTAAATTTCTTTTGCATTTATTCACTTTTGTGAGTTTTTAAAAATAAGTCTTTTTAAGTTTTCCCTTTTTCTAAGACCCTCTGGCTAAGCACAACAAATACTGACTGCAATAAAAATTGAAATTAAAAATGTATAAATTCGCAAAACTATGACATGCTTTTTAAAAATGGAAATACTTCAACGTTCAAACGACGCAGTTGGTGAGTTTCTAGCATTTATGCTGCTGAAGTGATTAAAGCTTAAAACTGCACTAAAGCTTTTGGGACACTTTGTAGTTTAAAAACATCATCTTACCCAATCCTCACGATAATCCCCTGAAGGTAGGTACTGTCATCACCCCCATTTTAGAGACAAAAATACTGAGGGTCCGTGAGGTTGAGAGACCTTCCTGAGATTAATCAGGGAGGAATTCTGGAGAGGAGGTTATTGCCTCTTGTGATCAAAGTGAAATTCCACTTAAGGAGAGGTTTGGGAAGGACACCCCCAGTTCAAACAATGGCATCTCTCAGCGGACCTGCCAAGCAAGTTAGCTTATAAACTATCAAGGAATTGTTTCCACAGATCACAATGTGGACGGAAAGAAAACCGAAGAGAAGCAGAAGGGGGCCTGAGAAAAGACTCTCGGGAGGGGTAGGGCAGGGTGTAACCAGAAGCAGTGAGGGCCAGCATGGAGGGGGCAAGCTGCGACTGTTCCATCTCTGTCCACACCGGCCTCCGTGATATTTACACACTGCTCAGGACCTTTGGGTCACTTGCGGGGTGGGGTGGGGGGAGGGGGTGTCTGTGGACCAGATAGGAAAGGACTAAAGGAGGGAAAAAGTGAACCCAAAGGGAGACCTGACAGTTGCAGGGAGTAGAAATGGATGAGAAATGGGGCCCGTGGTGAGACGCACACGATGCGTGGCTGCTCAAATATTAATCAACAATATATTTTAATGACACAGAACACCAGTGAGCGCTGGAAGGAACATGAAGGGCTTTAGATACCCTAAATAATGGTATTGTCACTCCATGTTTCTCTGGTCTCCTCTTAGGCAGGAACTTCAGCAAAACCCTACGCCAACAGTCAAGGCGCTGGACTCCAGCTAGGACACGAGTCCGTGTGGGTCAGCAGCTCCCTTACAGTCGCATCTCACCCATGACTCCTAAAGTAACAGCCCCCTCACAATTGTGCCATGTCTCCAATCCCACGCCCGTGGCCTTTCCTACTGGGAAAGGGTCAGGCTTGTGGTCACAGAGGCCCATTAAACCCTGTTCAACCATTAGCCGCTGTGTGACCTGCGTGCACGCTAAAGTTCTGAAATTCAGTTTTGACGTCTGTGAAGAGGGATGAGGATAGGTCTGGGGGGAAGGTTAATGAGATGCTCCATGTGACTGGACCAGCACAGACCCAAGCATGTAGTGAGTGGGGATAAGCCAGCACTAGACCCTTCCCCGTGTTTCCGACTGCTCTTCACCTTGGCTGCTTGGAATTGAGGCTCCCAGAAGAGCAGTGTGTCAGCCACAGTCACAGAGCTTGTTGTCCTGGACCCTCAGCCCTGGTGTCCGAGCTCCAGGCCTGTTCCTTTTCCCCGAGGTGTGTGCTGACCTCTCCCAGTACAGCCCGAAGCCCTGGGCTGAGCAGAGAAAACTTGGCTTACTCCTTGTATAATGTGGGGAGACCACTCTCATCTTATAAAGATGAGAAGGAATGACACACCAACTTCCTTAGGCTCATGGAAATAACATTAATGTGAACAGAAACAGGACTTAGAGGCTATCTCTGAAAGCCATGGCCCTTGCTTATGCTGGAAGGAGACACGAGACAACAAGCATGCCCATGGATGTGAGAAGGAAGAGAGACAGCATCTATTGAACACCTACAGCATGCCTGAGGCCTTCCATGTACACCTGCCTTCCAGGAGGCAAAACGAGCTCAGAAAAAGTAAGTCCACCCCCCAAGGTCACTCGTCTCCTCAGTGGCCACAGTGAAATAAGCGAGCTCGATCTGTGGTCTGTGGAGTCACCTCTCCAAGATGATTGTCAGCTCAGGAAGATAGAAAGCTCACAATCCAGGACACCTGGAGGCTGTTCACAGTCTAACCCTCCTGCCAGCACAAAATGAGCGGGGCATGAGCCTGGGAGGAAAGGGACGGCATTAGGGGAGGCTCAGAGAGGTCACCCTCTGTGGGGACCTGATGAGGGGAAGGGCAGGTTGTGGAGCCAGTAGGGCCTGACTGTGTATTCTGGCTCCCACTTTAGCTTCACATTCTCAAGCAGAAGATGGGAGTAACAACAGGAAGACCCATCTACCTCACAGGATTTGGAGGCTCAAAATGCAAACACGCTTGTGATGTGGCAAGAGTTCTATAAATGTTGTTTCCCTCTTCCCCTCCCTCATACAAGTACAGGATTACTCTTTCAAACAGACCCCGGTATTTCCCTCTTTTCAAAAGCTTCTGCCCTCAGTTGCCACATCAGAAAACATGAGGTAGTCAAGTGGCTTTACAGGCAGGGCCGCTGTGGACAGCGGCACAGGCCGTGCACTGCACAACTCCAGAGGGACACCACATGGAAGGGGCACCCCTGGAGCTAAGCAGAGTTGTGACCTTTCATACATAGGGGCACAGTAAGAATTTCATGAGATTTTGTTAGACCGGTTTAGAAAATTCCGAAGAATGCAAAAATTAGCTGTCCGCACAACAGTTATCAAAAGAAATTTTACAATTACCCTCTCTACACTGATCCCCTCGTGGCAGAGTCTAAACTTGTAGCACTACTTCTCTATCTCAACTCCACAATCAGCAATGACAATGACACAAAGCAGAGTAAACACAGGTGGTAATCATTACCCTCAAGACCACTCTATCTCTTATAACCCAGTAGTTTTCCAACTTGAATGCGTATGTGAATCATTTGGAAAATTTTGCTAAAACGCAGATTTTGAGGGGGATAAGAGGTGTAGGAGGAGTAGAAAAGAAGAGGGGTGTTTGATTCTGCATTTCTGACAAGCTCCATGGACCTGCTATGGGGAGGCTGACGATGCCCTTTCCTCCACCACACTTTGCAGAGCAAGTTTGCGGCACCCACAGTGCCTGGCATAAGGGCTGGACTTTGATTTTTGCTTGGTTTGTTGAGGTAAAAATGACAAGTGGTCAAACTAACACCCATAGGCCAAATCTAGCCTGCTGCCTCTTTTGTAAATACAAGTTTATTCACTTATTTACATATCGTCTATGGCTGTATTTATTTATTGCCAATGGCTGCAGTTGTAACACAGCCATGCCGGTTTATTTACATATTGGCTATGGTTGTTTTTGTGCCATAGGCTTAGAGTTGAAGAGTTGTGACAAAGGCTGCATGGCCTGCAAGGCTGAAAATGTTTGCTATCTGGTTCTTTCAGAAAAATCTTTCTGACCCCTGAATGAAATGACCAAGCAGTTAAAGTGAGACAGACTTGTGAGTGGGAGCAGGGGAGAGAGTGAAAGATACAGGAGAGAGAAAGACACTGAATTTAAAATCAAACGCTCTTCATCACGCAGTGCTTTTAGCCCGGGGGCCAGCCAGCTCATTTCTGCCAGAGAGTTAGCTATTGTCAGTCCTTCCCCACAGCATGACGATAGATCAGGTCTCCTCAGGGCTCCCTGTTGGTGGAGAAACCAAATACACCCCAGGGAGCCATGGAGAGTCCACGCTGGCCTCCATCACAGAGGCCTGATGTAATTGGCAGAAGCCGGTAAATATGCAGGGTGACGTGATTCCGTTTATTGTGGTCCAAGGTGCTCTAGGAAACCCAGCTGGCCCAGGCTGTGTCCAGAGACATGGCCAACTACTCCCTCCGAGGGCCAATTCATCCTGACACTGGGCCACCTGGACCACAAAGCAAAGGTTCTATTATTAAGAGGTTGGCTGTAAAAAACTGGAACAAGCCGGTGCAGTTATTTCAGTGTTTGTTCTTGAAACATGTGTTTTATGGGTCTGTAGACTCTCAGAGCCAGAATGTACCTTAGAGGTCATCCATTCTGTTACCACATGCCAGTCACAAGTTCTCCCAACCACGGTTCTGAATAGGTGATTCCAGTCTCTGCTTGAATACTTCTGATGATGGGGAGCTCCCTACCACACATTCTTGTACAACTATCTACAAGAAAGTTACTCTCTGAACTGAGTTTACCCCTGCTTCCACATGGCACCCATTCAAGGTCTGAGTGCTGTGTTACAGAGCCAAAGAGAACTTCTCACCCGCGTCACCATCACAGAACACCAAACCTCTTCTCAGAGGTGGTATTGGATAAGTTGCTTTATCCCTGGGAGCCTCCATTTCCTACGAGCATTTAAACTGGAGAGCACCTAACTGAACGTGCAGAAAGTTCGGGAGCGTCAATTAAACAGTGCTTATCTAGTTTTCATCCACAGTATCTCCTCTGATGCTCAAACCAACTGTGTGAGGGGGAAATCTGTTATTCTTATTTTTAATACAAGGAAACTGAAGCTCAGAAGGGTCAACAACTCTGTTGGTGATGGGATGGTTTCAAATCCAAGCACACCTGACATACACTCAATGCTTTGTGGGTCTCAGGAAAGTAGGGGACTGATTTGCGGACAAGGAAACCCTCAGGCCTCCCAATTCTGGACTTGAGGGTTCCAAAATGGGCCCCTGAAGGCTTGAAATAAATCACACCAATCCCAAACTCTCTTTGTTTAGAAAAATGAAATGTTTTATCAGCTTCTCCAACAGGAAATCTGATTTCTGTCCTTGTTGCCACTTTATCATTTCCTCCCAGCTGCTATCGAGATCACAGCTTCAGAGATGGTTAAATGTTTGTCACATTTAATATTATTGTCCCCATTTTTCACATATGGGAAGCTGACTGATGCTCGTTGGAAAGGCTGGGATGAAAACGCAGCTGCTTGCGCTACTATGTGTGTGCAGGGCCAGGCGCCCACATTGCCACCCAGACATCTGTCTTGGTAGTGGCAGAGGATGGGTCTTCTGACCCTCAGGGGACAGGAGCAGGACAAGCAGAATATGAGGCTGGGCAGCCTGGAGACAGGAACCCGTGGGAATAGTAAGGCCTGTGTGTCCCCCCACCATCTACCTAGTTCCTCCACCTACTTCCTGCCTCCTTTTTTAAGGCATCAAACATACCTCCCCTGAGTTATTTCACTTCCTCCATGCCAGTGTCTGTGGCCCCAACCAGTCTCTTTGCAAAGTTTTTCCCGTATTCCCCACACAGCCACCAGGAGTGATTTTTCTCAACTGCAAATATGATCACGTCACATCCCTGCTCAAAATCCTTTCGTGTCTTCCCGTTGTCCCCAGGATAAATTCCAGACCCAGGGACATGTCTCAACAAGGCCTGCTCTGCTTCACTTCTGCCTGTTCTGAAGCCTCATCCATTACTGTGGCCCCTGAGTTCTCGGCACAGCCTCTGAGGGCTCACGTCCCGTCCTCCCACTCGGTCAGGCTCTCTCTAACCTCCACTCACGGCTCCCTCTGCCTGGAACCCCCTTTCCAACTCTTCAAGGTGGAGGATTAGAGAGGGCTACAGATTCCTTAATACCTTCTCTATCAACAAGTGGGGTCTTTGTCCTCTCCTTTCAAATATGGGCAGGCTCTGTGACTGCCGTGGCCAATTGGGTTCAGGGGAAGTGACACCTTGCCAGCTTGAGGCCCCAGCCTGAAGGGACTAGCCACTGCCTCTTCTCTGTTGGAGCTCTTAGCATGTAAGAAATCTGGCTGCGTTGGTAGGGAAACAAGAGGGGACACGTGGAGAGTCCTTGAGACTATCTAGAAA
This sequence comes from Rhinolophus sinicus, assembly GCF_057876585.1. Lineage (NCBI taxonomy): Eukaryota > Metazoa > Chordata > Mammalia > Chiroptera > Rhinolophidae > Rhinolophus > Rhinolophus sinicus. Next base: position 66,877,535 of record NC_142508.1, on the reverse strand, counting down.
AGAGAGGCTGGCTCCCAGCTGCCCCACCAAGACACTAGGCACATGAAAGAAGCCCTCTTGGGCCCACCAGACCAGGCTAGCTTCCAGCTGAATACTATCCAATGACTTCAATTGATACCACACCGAGAAGAATCCCCCAAATGAGCCCTATCCGAACTCCTGACTCACAGAACCGTAAGATTTAACAAAATGGTGGTGGTTTTCCATTGCTACGTTTGGGGGAAGTTAGCTATGCAATAACAGATAAAGCAAACATTTCTTCTCCCTCCCTTTTGTTGACTAACTGTCATGCATCCATTAGCTCAGATGTCACTTCCTCCGGAAAGCTTGTTCTGATGACATCTTAGGTGCCTCTACACTCTGTCCCCACAGAAATCCATACCTCTCCCACCAGAATGTACCTCGTTGCCAGTTTCTCTCTCCCACTACCTTACGAGGTCCCTGTGTCTGTCTGCCTCCGCACTGCAGCTCCAGCAAGGAGCACCACACCTGGGACAAATAAGAGGGACCCTATTAAGGGTAAGAGGTCAGCTAAGGACAGAATCAAATTTGTAAAGGAGTCCCAGCAGAAGGACTCTATCAGGACTGTGAAGGAAGTGATGCTTAAATTATGACCAGCCCTAGGAGGTTGGTCATATAGATGTTCCAATAAAAAGATAATGAGTTACTAGTACGTCATCACGAAACACCGTCATATGTGAAAAGCAATGCCAAACAACATTATACGATAAGACAGTTGACATCGTTTATTTGTTCATTCATTCCTTCATGCCCTCATGTGTTCAAGACGCATTTATCAAGTATCTCCTGTGGACTGGATGATCTGCCACTTGCTGCAGATATAAAGCCAAAAGGCACAAGGTCACAAGTCCCAAGGGAGCCGGACCAGGGCACCCTGGACAGACTCAGGGCTGACTAGGGAAGGCTGCCCCCCTGAAGGTGACTTGACGTGAGTTTTTAAGGAAGAGTAAGTGTTACTGAGAGGAGCTAGGCAGGAGCAAGGAACTCCAGGTAGAGGAAACTCTGCATCTTTGCTCCTGAGTTGCCAAGGATGATATTGCTTGTGGCTGATAATTATGAAATTAAAAGCAGCTGGGGACTGGGGCTAAGAGAGGAAGCCTCAGTGGTGGGAAAGGAACAGATGCTTCTTAGAAAGAAAGCAAACAGGCAAAGCCCAAGGCCTGCAGTGGTGGAGGAAGACTGAGACCTTTTAAAGAGGAAAAAGAAAAAAGAAAAGCAAAGCTTAAGGCAAAACCCAGCGTTAAGGCTTAATTAAGAAAGCAGGCATTTCAGGTTCACACAAATAAGCAAACAGAATCCCCTCGGCCTGCCCTGATCATCACCAAGTAATTGCTTTAAAGCTGTGGTTTGCTCTGCTTGGACGGTCCTTAAATATGCGTTGATGAATGTATTGAAGATACGAGTGAGTGGAGAGCAGGCTGCCCCTTGACGGTCCAGGTCCTGGCTTGTCCTTGGCTACGTGTCACCTGGGCAGGTCACGCCCAACTGTGGTGCCTCTGTTTTTCTCCCCATCCCAAAGCGCCAGGGCGTGGGGTGGAGGGGTTTGAATAAATAGATCCTGACTCACTCTCCTCCCGGAAGTTGGATGTTCTGGCACAAACTCTCACTTTGACTCCAATCCACTGGGGTTCACATTTTACCGCCACCATTTACTACCTGTCTGACCTTGGGCACAGCAGGCCAGCACTTTGAACTTTGTTTCTTCTCACCTTGAAATTGGAGTTTTTAATGCTGACCCACTACTTCCATGAGAATTAGCGGGGGGAAGGTCCAAATCATCAGTAGGCAGGAAAGTTCATCTTGTCTCTCCACAGGAGAGCTGCTGCTCTCTGCCACAGGGCACAGCCCAAACCAATCATTAACACTCATGGAAAGGATGCTGGTGGAATCAGTAGGTATTTACATTGGCTGTCCTGCTGTGTGGAACACTCTTCCTCCCCTGTTCCTCGTGTTTAACTAATAATCCCTCCTCACTCTTCAGGCCATGGCTTGGGACCCCCTTCTTCCTGGATGCTGCCCCAGGTCCCCAGGTTTAGGTTTGGTTCTCTTGCAACCATCAGACCCTTCAGGATGTACCAGAGCCATCTGCCCCTTTGTCCCCCCATGTTCCCTGGACCCCCAGAGCTGGAAGCTCTGTGGGAGCAGAGGTTATACATGTTTCCTTCGCTGCTGAACCTCCCAGACACTCTGTGGTACTTTGTAGCAACTCCATGATTGCCATTTAAATCCATTTTTGAGTCATTCCATCCCCACTCCCGTACCTCCACTAGCTAACTGCATGACCTGAGGAAAAACAAGCCACCTATGTGAAATGGGACTGTGAAATGGGCTCACTAGTACCTACCATATTTAATCACCATAGGACACTGTCAATTATAGGACATCTGTTTTCTTATATATCACTAAGAAAGGATCCGGCCAAATAACTTGGACCCAATGCATTTAACCTCTTGGAATTTTTAATTTTATAATTAGTTTAAAAGCTCTTTAGACTAAATCGGCATAGATTTTATCCCGTGTCACTCTTGGGCACATATAAAAAGGAAAAATTATAAATGAATTCAATTGGTTAAAGTAGTCCTAAACCTTCTTCATATTCAGAGTCACTTTGAAATTCAAAATCATCACACAGGAATTTTTCTAAACAGTGGGGCCCTCTGTGTCCTCAAGATTATTGGTGAGACAGCATTTCTTAACGCTCAAAGAACCAAAAGTCGTGCTCGCTGAGCGTTGAATCTGGCTTTGCGGTGCATAGTGCTAGCCTCCTGTTAACATCCACTCCCAGAATATTGCTAAACACCTCTGATCTAGCAACTTTGTCCCCCATTTTCCACAATAATTTGACTCCTGAGGACTAAAAGCATATTCTGTTTCTAGGATTTTCTTCCAAGCTGTTGACACCCATTTTGTGAGTTCTGATGCTGGCAAGTGCAGGGACAATGACAGGTATATCACGATGCTGCATGACCCACAGCAGTGATAAGGTGACATCGCTTAGAAGGCACAGCCCAATTTCGAGATATTAAGGAATGGAAAAAAAATATGCATTTTGATACTGATGAATTAGAGTACTTTATGGGGTTGTTCTGAGAACGAAAGCACGACTTGTTTGAAAAGCCTCTAACATACTGCCTTGCACATGGTGGGAACTAAAATCAGCTTTGTTTCTTTGTCTCTATTTTTTTCTCCTTGGCCAGCCTGCAGATGTTAGCTCTGATTGTAAGTCTCCTGCCTGATGAGTGGTTGATGGAAGGAAAAGGTTTCAAGACACTGAATGAGCATCTGATGGGGGAGGGGGGAAATGGGAGGCAAAGAGGGTACTGCACTTCCAAGCCTTCATCTATAGTGACCACATCATTCGTCGTGCAAACCAGGACACATTTGAGAGCAAACGAGGTCACTGTCACAGGGACCATAAGCACAAAGTGGGACTGCCCCCCAGATAAGCCAAGATGTGTAACGACCCATCACATCTCATCTTCCATCCAGAAAGTGAGGCTGAAATCAGATGCAAATTTTTCTATGCTCGGACATGGAGTGCCTTTGTCCCACAGCAGGAAGGCCATCGGATAATTGATGGGCATGCAGGCACTTTGGGCTCCCAGCCCACGAAGGCGTAACAATAAATTCCAAAACTGGTTAAAATCTGACACTGCTGTGTTATGGTAGATGTCCCCCTCCCCAGCTGTTATTTATGGTGCAAAGAAAAGGAACTGCATCAATGATGGATCTGCTCTTATCGGATAAAAATGGGAGCAAAGTAGGAGATCATGGTGAGATATTGTGCAGAATTTCAGCAGGACACTTTAAAAACGTATATTAGATAAAATGAATTTTTCACTGGCTAAAATGTATCCATTTACAGTCCAAGCATCCATATATTTATGAGTGTTTTCAGCCCTTAAAATAGTAACCTAGGACAGAATAACAAACAGTCTCCAGTCTCTTAATAGCCCTAATTTATCAGACTCAGCAGTTTAAGAAAAATAAATAAAAATACGAGTGTGTGTGTGTGTGTGTGTGTGTGTGTGTGTGTGTGTGTATGAGAGAGAGAGAGAGAGAGAGAGAGAGAGAGAGAGAGAGAGGGCGGGGGGAGCAGCAAAAGTGGGGATATGAAATACTGGAAATGGTACTGCCCAAAAGGTTACTCCATGTCTGTGTTCTTAAAAAAGTGAATCTTAGAAAGCTTAGTCCAAAGAAAAGCAAAAGTGACTGTATAGCACCCAAGGTTGAGTCCTGATGGGGGCGATGAAAGGTGGGGATGGAGAAAGTGGTTTGTCCATGTAACTCCATCTTCATTTTGTGAATGAAGACTTTTGCCTTTACTTCTTTGAAAGTATTTATTTAAGGACTTCAATTCCTAATCCCTTAATTTTTTTCTTCATTCTCCTGTTTCTTTCATTGTCTGATGTTTTCTATTATTATTATTATTATTATTATTATTATTATTATTAAGAAAAAAAGGAACTGTGCAAGAAATTGACAAAAGAAGAAATAAAAATGACCAAACAAACATGAAAATTAAAAAAAAAAGAAAATCATCCAAAATGGTATTTAAGAAATAGAAATTAAAACAATGCCTGTGAATTTTTAAAAGGCCAAAAAGAATGATCCTGCTAAGTGTTGAAAAACAGTTGCTCGTGGAGCTGTAAAATTGGTAAAACTTTTCTAAATGGCAAGTATAAAATATCTATCAGAAGTCTTAAATATCTGGAAATCCTTTGACTCTAAACTGTCACTCAAGAACATTTTTTTAAAAATGCATAAAGGTTTATATGTAATACCCTTCATTGTGTTATTTAAATTACAGAAAATGGGAAACCATTCTAAATGTCCGACAACAGATGGGTTATATAAAGTAGGATAAAATGTAATTCTTAGCCCACATTTAAAATTATGCTTTTGAGAAAATTTAATAACAAGCAAATGTGCATAAAACAATTGCTAGAAGCAAATACACTGTGGTTATCTCTGGATGGTGGGATTGTGGGTAGTTGTTCTCTTTTCTTTGCATATTTCTGTATTTTGAAATTTTCATTTTAATGGGAGGAAGGAGGAAAGAACAGAATTGGGACGGAGAAAAGGAAGAGTGGACACTGGCCAGAGAGAGCTTGGTTTCCGCCATGTTCTCTCTTGAATGCCAATCCAAATACTAGAAATTGTCAGGAAAGAAGAGGTGGCATTGGAGGACTGGCTGACCGCTGACACACTGTGTGCGACTTGCTCTGCCCTTAACCTGTCTGCACTGCGGTTTCTTCCTTGTCAGATGAGGATAAAATTGCCAGCCCAGCTTATGGCATTGGGTTGCTGTGACGATCAAAACAGGATGCCATGTGTGAAAGTGCGCATCAAACTGCCAAGTGCTCGGCAAGTCCTGGGTGGCGTAATTATTGCCTTCGTTAGAGCGATCCTTCGCTGTAGCTGCATTACCCTTTTCTGGAGAGCTGCTTGTCAGGCTATGAAGTGCACTCAGTATTTCCACATACACAAAAGTGAAGTGCGTGCGGCCGCCCATGCACTTTAACAGACCTGGCATCGAGACATAACCAAGCAGGAATGAAAGACGTCTGGGGCTGCGTGGTGGGAGTGTGTGTGGTTCTGAGAGAACCAGCTTGGCAGTGTGCAACCTGGATTGGAGTCCATCTTGTCCGTCGTAAGCTGTGTGAGCTTACACAGCTCTCTCCACCTGCCTGAGTCCCATTCACTCCTCTGTGAAATGGGGGTAGTAATACTAGTTCTAATTCTATCGCATGGTCATTTGGGAGGATGCCTCCAAAGCATGTGTGTGATTCTTGGTGACCACCAACCCATGCAAATGGATGCAACATTGAGAGTGCTATGTAATCTTGGCCACTGTATACAAAATGCAAACCCTCCGTGTCATAGTTCCTCTTGAAGTTAACAAGTAATACAGGAAATACAGGCTCTGTGAGCAAATTTGTCAGAATCTCTGGATTTTAAACAATAATAATAATTATTATTATAAAACAAGTTCCTGTAAGACTTCTCAAAGGCCTCACTATGCTCTTGTATAGATGAATCTACAAGAGCAGGTTAAATTTCCCAAAGACCTTTGAGCATGGAACCTGGATTTTATGGAGCATCTGGCTTGCGCTCCTTGGTTCAAACCTGGAAAATCTTGGCCTGAGAGAAAAGTAATTGCAGAGGCCCCAGCTGTGGTCTAACCCTGCTTCTCACTCCTGAGTCCTTCATCCTGATCCAAAGTTGGTGCCTCTCATTGCCTTGAAAGGATATACCACCTTTACTCATTTATGCATAGTAATTAATGTCAGCATGTCTTACCCTCTCATCCATCACCTTCCTACTATTTGTTTTGCATTAATCAAGCCATCTATCCATCCATCAATCTGCATCCACCTACACATTCACTCCCATTGAACGGATGGAAAAACTGAAAATCAGGACAACGAAGTACTTTGCCTCAGGTTAAGTAGAGCTTAGATTCAAATCTAAATACATGTGCTTCTGTGGTCTGCTGTCTTTTCATTGCATCACAGCCCACCCCTCCACCCACCTCTCCACCACTCACCAGGCTCTACAGCTATGTAGCCAGGCTCTATAGCCCAGAGAGTCAGGAAGTTAAATATGAAGGAGGAGAAAAGAAAGAAGCCACACCCAAGAGCATTGGTGAGTCCTAGATTGTAGAGAGGAATCTAGTGAGGGGAGGGGATATTGGGGGCCCCTCAATCCAGTGGGAGACAGCTGAGCCTAAAAAATAATGCTCCTCATTCTGCTCTACTGGGGTCATAAGTTGACCAAGAACTTTGGTGCCAACAAAATTGAAGTTTGAATCCACAAGCCAAAATTTACTAGCCACGCGTGTTCACTGAGCCTCAGTTTTGTTCTCAGTAAACTATGATAATACCTGTCTCATTGCTAGGCTATGAGAATTCAATGCCTCAGGTGTATAAGAGCCTTAGTGAAGCTCTCGGCCGAGGGCTTAGTAAATGGTACCTTGCCCCCATTGCACCCCATTGATACGGCCGGGAAGCACCAGTTCCCACGCATGGTGTCACCGTTCACTGGATGCCCACCCTGTGTCAAGGGTGTTTGATGGACAAAAGCCAGTTCCTTCCCTGGAGGAGACCAGAACTAATGTGACTTCATTTGAGTCTCTACCATTCTTGCCAGGGACGCTTGACGCATCAGGAAACTTCTTTACAAGCTCTGTAAAATCAGCTGAAACTTCCAAGGTCTGCCTATGTCTCATGAAAAGATTGTCAGAGAGCCAGTTCATGAACTCTGAGAAAAGGACAACCGAGTTCTAAGAAATTATAGTACCACTACTCCTCCAACTGCTGCTAATAATAATAACGATAATGATAATGATAACAATAATGAAAGTGACAAAACAACAGCAGCAGCAACCTTGAGCAAAGCCACGTTGCATGCTCCCTAATGTTATCTTTCCTCAAAACTGGTTATTCGTTAACCTTTACCAAATTAGCAGCCTTTCTGAGGCAGCCTAAAGGACCCTGCATATGTTTTTTTTCTCTCTCTTTGTTCATTAAAAGGAAACGAAGAAGAAAGTTTCCTTGTTAAAGGTTACCCTGTGCTGCACAGGGCACTGGATACAAAGGTTGTGTTTTAGTTGAGGACGTGCAGAGCAGAAAAGCTTAACTAATTACGTTACTAATTACTCCAAGCATCTTCCATGGGACAATTATGCCAGAGTAAGGTGAGATGTTTCAACTACTGAGGAAAAAGAAAGAAGCCCCCCCTTCACCACCTTTCCCTTTTCCACCATTCAAGCTGGATTTTAAAAACTTTCTCTCAACTCGGGTGTCGTTCACGAAAAGTAAGGCCCAAGCCCTGTCTCTTCAGCCATGACAGGCCATGTAAAGTCTGATTAGTTTTTCCTCCAACAGCAACATTTGCGTAAATAAATGAGTTTTGCTCAAAAGAAATAGACCTTTTAGGGACTATCCACCCATTCTGTTGTCCTTGGTTAAGTTTTAATTTTCAGCAGGGTGCGACCTCCAGCAGAATCTTTAAGAATGTCCCAGAAGGATCAGAAATGTGAAGGCAAATAATAGTTCTTTCATGTGGTCAGGATCTGCACACACCAGATTTGAAGAGGGTAATCAGTTCTGAGATGCCGCAGGACAAACACGTTGGTAGATGCAAGAGGGGTGCAGGGGTAAAGAGACTGGCAAAAGTCAGTAGAGAGAGACACCGAAAGATGAGCAAAGGTTAATGCAATCCTTGCACCGAGCGACTTGTCAAGCTGATGGTGAAGCAGCCCTGACTCTTTTTCCCTCATCCTCTCAGAACCACCGTTTCCTAAATAATGAAAAAGCCGGTTGGGTGACCCTCTTGCTACTAGTCAATGTGTGGTCCGCAGGCCAGCTGCCTCAGCATCACCTGTGGGCTTGTTCGAACTGCACCATCTCAGGTCTTGCCCCAGACTTGCTGCATTTGAGGAAGCTCTCCCAGGTAACGCATGTCCACATTAAAGTTTGAGAAGCCCTGGGATAGCATATACTCCTGACATACTTCTTTGACTCGTTCTCAAAAGACACTCTCAAATGAACATCCAGATTCCGCCAGATCCTTGCTTCCACACATCTCTAGAAAGACTGACAGACTGAGTCACTGGCAGGTACGGCAAACATTTGTCATCTAAGATTGATCGGTGCTACCCACCTGGAGTGCTGTGTGGATGAAAGAATATGAGGCAGCGTCAAGGCCCAGCAGGAAAGAACTCTGTGAGCAATTACTGATGTCTGCCACAGGCACTGGCACAGGCTCAGGGTGGCAGATGTGTGCTCAGTTATATCTGAATGAGTTTACGTCTTAGAAGAGGACTTGGAGGCAGGGGTGGGTTATGAGTGAGAGCCCTGTGATCTGGATTCCTGGACTCGATTCTTGGTTTCAGACCTCAGATGAAGGTGCTGAACTCAGACCTCAAAAGGCCCTTAATACCCTGATATTCCTTAATCCCACCAACCTATGGTTGCATGTGTATGTACTCACATCACACATGCTCATGAAAGTAGATTTTTTTCCTATGTCACAACAACCCCAGCTTCCCATAAACCAGAGCCTTCCTCTTAAAATGATAGTCTGTTGGTGCTTGCAGGGGTCGGGAGAAAAAGAAGGGAGCTTGAGGGGTGTGGGAAGGCGCTGCCAAGCACTTTCCTGCAGCTGAGCACCACCCCTCCACCTCTGCTAGGCATCTGTTTCTAATGAAGCTAAAGAAATTCCTGACCCCACTTCTGCATTCTCTTGTTGCCGCCCTGCCCTGCTCTCGCCTCCGCATGGGCCTCTCCCCTCTGTGGGCTCTGGTCCAAGCCAAAAATCCCCATGGGCTCTCAAGGGCCCGGAAGACGAACAAAGCCTGGCTCCCCTGACAGTGGCTAGCTGCCAACGTAGATTCTCAGAGGCTGCCTAAAGGTGTCTATGAGGAAAACCCACCTTGCCGGGTGTGTGAAATCTGCTGGAGGGGAGCCAAACCTCGCAACATGGCTGTGTATTAGGAGGAGACTTCTAAACTGACCTCTTGGTGATGTTGCTTTTCTAGCAATACCTGCAGACATGTATCCAGAAACTGCACGCCATCACCAACACTGCAAAACAGAAGGTGAAAATACACCTAGAAATCCTAAGTGAAAGGTACTGGTTCTCATTTGGGGGCAATATAGCCCCTCTGGGGGCATTCAGCAATGTCTGGAGACACTTTGAGCTGTCACAAGTGGAAGGGGCAGTGTTACTGGCCAGGAATGCTGCTAAACACCTTATAATGCACAGAAAACCCCTGCACGACAAAGAACTGTCCAGCCCCAAATGTCAATAGGTTCAGAATTGTTGGTGTGAAAAAATGTGGGGACTACCAAGCCCACCTTCTGGTTTACGGGCAGAGAAACTCTGAGGTCCACAGGAGAATGCAGACTCGCTCCAGGTGGCACAGTGGGCTAGACAGGGCTCAACCAGGTGCTCTGGCCCCATTATCCACCCAGCTACACACTCTGGGAAGGTGGAAAGGGAAGGAAAAAAAAACTGGTCCTGAAGATAGGTCCTGTCTGGGCTTGTAGCAAGAAACTGAAGAAAAAGAATGGAATAAAGGAATGATGAGCTTTAAGATACAGTCACCACACCCAACAGCAGAACACGTCTCATGGCTCTCCTAGCATCATTCAGATGAGCAAACACCTTCCTCCTTATTAGTAATTAAAAAGAGGAGTGGAAAGTAAAATGGGGAGAGGATAAGCATGGAGAGAGGGAGCTGAGGAGACCACACCCCACCTATACATACTACTGAGCCACCAAGAAACCCAAACAACAGGTCATTTGTTTTTTATAGCTATTTACAGAGCAACTATGCATTTTTCCTTCTTCCAGAAAGTGGCTCCTAGGACACTGTTCTGACGTGCATCCAGGTAGCTCACTGGCTAGTCTCAGGGAGTAAGTACCGCTATCATTCTGTGCCTCTAAGGTACAACCTCCATCAAAAGCAGACAGGTGGAGGGCTGGCCCACATCCATGATCCTGATTCAGTACTGAAATCTGAAGGCTGGGTCAGCGCACCTTCTTTGTCATCTTGCTTCAGAGTTATTCTAATTGCCCACCTGTGGTGGGTGCCTTCGGAAGTAGATGAAGCTGATGGCAGCTTTGACGTGAGCCTCTGTCTCATGATCTCCATTTGGTTAAGACTGTCCATAGTCAGTTTGTCTGACCCAACCAACTATTCCATGTCATCCAAGGAGATGTCAAAGCGATGTCAAAGGTGGGGCTCATTCTGGAGGGACTTTATGAAGCCTGTAGCCTCAAAATCTCTCTTATGACTGCCAACTAGGCCTTGCCATTATCATTCCTGTAGCGTATCCCGAAGCCAGTTCCATTTTTGTTTTCAGTCAACATACCTTCTGATTTTAAAATCAATCCACATACAATGCTGAATACATGCACAAAAGAAAATAAATGTCCCTTGAAATAGCCCTATCAAGAAATGCCCAGTGGTAAGCAATAGTGCATATCCTTCAATACTTTCCAACACGTGTGCGTACCTGCATATATATACCACTATGTAGCATACGCAAACACACATAAATATTTGAATTCAGGCTCATTGCCTACAGAATTTCATCACCTGCTGTTTTAACAAACTATATAGTATAAGTTTCTTTCCCTGCCATTAAGTCCTTTTATATATCATTACTGCGTGGCATTCCATCATATCAGTATCTATCATAATTCATCGAATTCATACCTTACTATTAGATGATACCTTCCTCCTTATGCTATTATAAATACCGCTGTAATGAACATACTTACAATACACCTTTGAGGGCAGTGTATCTATAGCTTCCTAAGGTGAATTCCTTAAAGAGAAACCACAGGGACAAAGTTCATGTACCATTTTTATGGCTTTTGAGACATACTTTCAAATTGATACATCAAACTTTTGAAAATACTGGAAACCTGTTTCAAACATGAAGGTATATAAACTTCCACATTGGAAAATGAGTGGGATAATTCTTTTTGCCAAGGTTTGGGAAGTTAAGATCTAATTCTAGTCCTAAAGCCTTATTACTCACTCCTGATTGGTTCTATACCTGTAAGTCAGTTATTGACCACTAGTGGCCACTCTTTGGCGGATAAGGGTAAGACTACAAAAGTCACAGAGGTATCCATTACTGCAAATCCACCAATCGTATAGCATATATTATTCACAACTCTGCTTCTCCCATCAGATTGAGGTCCTCAAGGGAAGGGGCCACATTAACCTCAAAAAACCTAAAGATAACCAAAGTGTCTGCCACAGAGTACACATTTATTTAATAGGTTGGTAAGTTGCCATCAACATTTTAAACAAAAGCCTTGATAAAATTTACATGGCCAGAGTGCTACAAAGGCCCCAGTGAGATTTTGCTTAACCAAAAAGGGAACACCATCTCTAGTATGGACCTTAGTGTCAGCCTAGGAATAGGTACAATTTTCTGTTCTCTGATTGAGAGAAATATATTTAAATGAAGGTATTTCTTAGGAGAGAATGATAACTTAAAATATACAAAAAAATAAAAAGAAGGTAGCTTGTGGTTTCTTAGGGTAACCAGCCAAAGGATGACATTTCTTTCATGGTTTCCAGTGTATATTTCTGGGAACAGATTAGGCTGTAAATGGAAATAAGAGTGTGCATCATTCCAGGTCCTAGAAAACAGACAGTGAGAGGCACATAGTTTCCTTTCAAAAACAGAGGGTCTAACTTTGAACTGCTTGGTGGTGAATGAACCAACTTTCCCTGCAATGTCTGGCTAAGGCTTCTGTGTATACCGCGTGCCAAGAACATTTAAATGTGTGATATTTGATTTGCTGGGTGCAAAGCTCAGATGGGGCCTGGAAAATCCATATGTACCGTCCTAGCTTTTAACATTTATGCAGGCTTCGGTATCATCGATTAGGCACTGGAGTGTAAGAAGTCAATGGGATAGATCCCATGATAAGCTCTCAGAAGAGTAGAGAGGTGGGTAAATTTTGGCCAAGACTGGAAGGCCCATTAGGATCGTATTCTTTAAGATGGAGAAAGTAAGCCCCACAGAAGGAAAGTGACTCACCCAAGATCACACAGCTAGTTAGAAATATAGCCACAGCAAACAGATAAATAAAAATAACTGGTCTATTGACATGCAGGTTGGTGCTCTACCCCTCACCTCAATTCTATTTTTGTTTTGAACCTCCTTGTATGTTTCATGTCATGGAAACATAAAAATTGGTGATAAGTTAAAGCATTGATGCCTGAGTAGGCATCATTATCTATAGGCTGAGTGACTTGACAAAGGACTACAAAAGACACATGATATTTGAGATCTAGTGGACAGTATTCCAAGTGGTGGAATATCATAATGGCAAGGAGTACCATTTGGGTCGAGGCAATAAGGAGTTACAACTCCAGGTAGGATTTCGATTAAGGGTATCTCTGAACCTTGTCCTCTCCTCCCGCCCTGGGACAACACCCTTATTTCGACTTTCACATATTTCACATGTACTACTTCAATAAACCGAGCCTCAGTCAGGGTCCAACTAGAAAAACAGAAACCACCCTAAGTATTTAAACGGGAGGAACTGAGTGCAGGAGTTTCGTTAGACCAGTGCAGGAAGATCTGAGAACCCATCTAGCTGCGGTAGAGATTCACAGCAGCAGGAGCTGCCACCTTCCTTAGATTTCAGGAGCAAAGGGATGAAATGACACTACTGGAGTCCAGGGTCTGGACTCAGGTGGGGGAAGCTGAAACCATGGCAGGCCTATTTAGCAAAGAGATAGGGAGAGGGTTTCAGGGAGGTGAGGAGGGAAGCAGAGGGAAAGAGAGAGGAAGAGAGAAGGAGGGAGGAAGAGTATCCTGGTTTCCCTCTGAAGCTAGGGAGCACAGGTAAGTAAAAAGGTAAGAGATGGGTTTAACAGACCCAGCCTGATTCTACTCCTAAATGATTTCATTGCCTTTCCTCTGTCCCTTGCAGAATTTGTCCATCACAATGCTGCCAGAGTGATCTAACACACATCCAATATTGCCATTCCCTGCTTTCAATTCTCCTTTGGCTTCTATTGCACTCGGAGGAAACGTCCCTGGCCTCCAGCACAACATACAACGTTCACCTCCATCTGGGTGAATTTCAGGCAGACCCAAATTGCTCAGGTTTTTACTCTGAGAAGGCAAATCCCTCTTGCTTCAGGAAGGAGATGGCATGTCGTGAGCCCCATCAAGCTGGCAAGTGATGATGAAGGATGTGAACGGAGGCCATTGTAGCTGGAGGGAAGAGGACCATGGGCAGAGCACAGGGTGGGGGCTCAGAAGAAGCGCTACTGGGCTTCAAGCCACCTAAGTCCAAAGCCCATCACAGAGAAAATGGATGCATTGGGTCTTAGTAAGAGGAAGTGCTTCCTTCATAGCTCCCATGTGACTGTATCAAGCACCTCCCCCATTCCAGGAACACGACAGAAACGGTGTGAGGACAAGGTTGAAAGTACAACTTGGGCCAAAGGACTAGGCCCTGGAGGGCCCTCCCAGGAGCCTGGACTTCATTCAGGGGGCAGCTAATGGAGGCTCAGCTGGGGGGTGGAAAGCCGTTCTCGCCCGCCCCACTCTGAAGCATGGCCTGGACGGGAGGAGGCTGGAGTGAGGAGCCTTCCGTGGTGGTGTCTGCTGCCCCCTGCCCAGCTCGAGGCAGCAGGACCTCTGCCAGCCCCAACCCAGGCCCAAGAGCCATACTTCGTGCTCTTCCGAGGCAGAAAAGTCAATAAACTCATTTTCTCACGGAAAGAATATGTCTTCGGGAAGGCCCTGGGGAGTTTGTCTGCAAAGTTTAATTTCTGTTGAAGGATCCTGAGTAGGCAAAGAATATGGAATGGGAGGGGGGTGTGAGGAGGAACCGAAGGAGCTGGCATCTGTTAGCTGAGAACTTAACTTGCAACAGGACTTTGAGGTGCATAATTTCATTCCATGCTTGCAATAGCCTTCTGAGGTGAGCAGATAATGAGGGCATGAGTAGAATTTGGAAGAGATCAGGGAGAGCCTCTGATCTCTAATACTTGACTCATTCAACAGATAATTATCAAGTAACTCTGGGTGCTAGGCACTGATCCTGGTGCTGGGGACGCAGCACCAGACATGATATTGTCCCTTTCCACAAAGATCTCTCACTCTTGTGTTGGAAACAGACATACTGACAGGCCTTTAGAGCCCTTTTCTGGTGCATTAACCTCCATTCCCATTTCTACCTGATCGCTTTCACCTCTCAAGTAATTTACCAAACATCCTTAAGCATATGGCAAGTATTTCTTTTCCATTTTTATTAAGCTTTGAAAAATCTGGATGCATCTTACAATTGATGCAGAAATGTAATAGGGTTGATATTTTTCTAAAAAACCCCAACCAAAAAATATCGTGTTATTCAATCAATGATGTGGATCGATTGAGTCTTAAATCTGAGTAAGCATGGAAAATGTTTATAATCGAGATATTAATACCTCCCACTTGGGAGGCATTGTGCAGAGTGTCTGGGGCGGGGGAAGGTAATGAGGGATAAAATTTACATCCCCTCTCTCTGATGCATTGATGCATGACCATTTAATAAACATGAACTTAGCCACTGTCCCATGTGAGTCAATTAATGTCACCATGAAAAACAAGCAAAAAAGGAAATCTGCTCCTTAATGTTACTTAATATGAAAATGCAACTCTTGGAAGAGGAAGAGTGTGGACTAGTCCAGACTCAGTCTCTGACCAACCGATCAATTAAGATAAGAACACAGATGCATGCGAGGAGTTGAATCAACGCCTGTCTCAGCAAGGAACCATCACAAAATACACTGTTTTCATTTGTTAAGCCACAGTCACCCCAGCAAACAATTCAACTTCCTTTGTTGAACCAAAACTCAATTCCAGGTAACTGACATGAATCTCCCCAGAGTCTGAAGACTGAGAACAGTATTATATAGGTTTAAAAAGGATGTAGAATGCATTCCAATTGCCCTCTAAATGAAGTGCAGCAGAAGGATTTTTAGATGACACATCTTGGGAGCATCAGCAAAAGGTGACCCAGGAGGCAAGATATGTGTTTGGAAATGAGGTGGCTTCAGAAACACTGGGGGTCCATCAGAAAGGGGAGTCACCCAGAACAGAGACGCAGGAAAGACCTGAGCTGAGCGGGT
Source organism: Rhinolophus sinicus (assembly GCF_057876585.1). Lineage (NCBI taxonomy): Eukaryota > Metazoa > Chordata > Mammalia > Chiroptera > Rhinolophidae > Rhinolophus > Rhinolophus sinicus. Next base: position 66,861,847 of record NC_142508.1, on the reverse strand, counting down.
GCATGACACGCCCCTTTCTCTCCTCTTCTAAATGGGACAAGAGAAAAATGTGATTTAAAAAAGAAAAAAAAAAAAAAAATATATATATATATATATATATATATATATATATATATCAGTTCTGGGGATCTGCGGGGGACTTTTGTTTTGATAAGATTTCAGGCCTGATTTTCAAGAATAATGAGGTGCCAAGTGTTTGGAAAAACCCCTAAAACAGCATGACCTCTGGCCCTTAGGATATTTATCTTTTAAAATCCTGTTACTGTAATAAAGAAGTAACTAAGAGGCCTCATATGAAAGGCACACAATGTTTTTAGAGACTGTATGTAAGGAAAATATGTGAATAATATTATAAAACAAGTACATTGAAGGACAGCTAAAAGGTTTCGGTCATCGTCACTTAAAGGCACATAGAATGTGACACTGTGAGGCATGGGGGACATGAGTCTGAACACAAGACATTCTCATCAAGGAATGAACAGTCTGGAGAAGGAAACAGATTTGTAAAAATATAAATTTTAGCTTTTTTTTTTTTTTTTTTTACAAATTTTAGCTTTGAGTGACACAAGATAGGACAAAGGAACCACAGCACAGGGAAAGAGTGAGTACTGACTTCGCTGAGGGAATCAAGGCTTTCCTGAGGAGGTGGCTTGCATTCGGTCTACAAAAGTACACTCTCTTAACCTGGCATCTATACTGATGTGTTAGTTACCATGTTTCCCCAAAAATAAGAGCTAACCAGAAAATAAGAGCTAACCAGAAAATAAGCCCTAGCATGATCTTTCAGGAGGACATCCCCTGAACATAAGCCCTAATGTGTCTTTTGGAGCAAAACTTAATATAAGACCCGGTCTCATTTTCGGGGAAACACAGTATCTATAACTATATAACAAATGACGATGAAACTCAGTGGAATAAAATAAAGCCTTTATTATCTCACATGGTTTCCGTGAGCAGTGGTTTGGGTGGGTGCCGCTTCGGCAGTGATTCTGGCTGAGGGATTCCAATGGAGTTGTATTCAAGATTGGGCCGGGGCCACATTTCTCTGACAGGTTGACTAAGACCAGGGGGTCTGCTTCTAAGGCAGAGGGCTCACATGGCGGGCTTGGTGGTGGTGGGTGCTGGTGGGCGGCCTCCTCTCCTTCCCATGTGGACCTCTCCATGAGGCTGCTCGAGTGTGCTCACAACATGGTGGCTGGCTTCCCCAGAGCAAGTGATCCACAAAAGGTCTAAGCAGAAACCACATGTCTTTGGGGACTTAGCCTCCTCAAAAGTCAATCTCTGTCACATCCATAATATCCTATTGACTACGCAGGTCAGCCCTACCCAGTGTGGGCAGGAATATGCAAAGGCAGGGATGGCAGGAGGTAAGACCCACGAGCCGTTTGGGATGCTGGCTACCACAACTAATGAGTGCCTAAGGTGACGGCCGTTAGTTGTTACCATGTTTGGTCTGTAGTGATTGGGGGTCGGAGTAATGAGGGCATTTGTTCAGTGGTCAGACTTGAATCGCATAGGCCGTGGTTCAAATCTGGGCCCCATCATTTATGGCTCTGTGGCTTCGCTGCTGGTTGGGAGACAATAAGAATTGGAAAAGCCATATTAGATGCAGAGATGGAAGCCCTGTGTTGAAAGGAGCCCCACAGCGGCCAGCAGTCCTGGGTCCCCTCCCTGGGGACTATTCCATGGGAAAGAAGTAAACTTCTGCTGTATTTAAGGCCTTGTGTGTTAGGGTCTGTTTGTTATAAGAGCGTCACCTGTACCCTAATACAGTAGCTAGTACAAAAACTTTAACCTCGGAATCTGTTTTTCCCCGTGTGTACATTAGGGATAGAAAAACAAACCTTACATTTTTTTTCCTGTGAAGAAAAATGAAATAAGGCATGAAAGTGTCTGTCCAGTGTCTGGCCCAGAAACCACACACTCACTTTGTCCCTTTTGTTCTGTTTGAATGTATGATCCGTGTTCACACACTGGATGGAAGAGAACATCCGGTGATCACTAAATGTGCACATCCATCCACCAACAGTGTGGCTCTCGGGGTTCTTAAAACAATTTGCTTTGGAGACCCCTTTCATGGGAACTTGTGACACTTAAACAAACAAGGCAGTGGTTTCATAGAAAGATCTTTCAGAGCCGGGTTTGGGGCCAAGTTCTGCCCTGATCGTCTTGCACTGTTTAGTCCTCAGTTTCCAACTCTGGAAAATGAAAGAAAAAATAAAGGGGAAGAAGGAAGGAGATGGGGAGGAAGGAATAGAGGAAAAGAGGAAGGAAAGAAAGGGACAAAATCAATGTTTCTCATACCCAAGATTTCCGAGAGCAACCAAGGTAGTTCTGCTATTTCCTGTATTACATATGAGGCCTGAAAATTAAGTTCGCGAACTTGTTGCAAGGATGTTGCTAACCTTTTTTGATCAGAGGGATATTCATTATGAATTTGTACCAACTGGACAAACAATTAGCCCAGTTTACTATTTGGAAGTGCTGAAAAGGCTGCGTGAAAAAGTTGGACAAAAATGACCTGAACTTTTTACCAATAATTCACGGCTCTTGCATCACGACAACACACCAACTCACACAGCACTGTCTGTGAGGGAGTTTTCAGCCAGTAAACAAATAACTGTATTGGAACACCCTCCCTACTCACCTGATCTGGCCCCCAAAGACTTCTTTCTTTACCCAAAGATAAAGGAAATATGGAAAGGAAGACATTTTGATGACATTCAGGACATCAAGGGTAATATGACAATAGCTCTGATGGCCATTCCAGAAAAAGAGTTCCAAAACTGCTTTGAAGGGTGGACTAGGCGCTGGCGTCAGTTCATAGCTTCCCAAGGGGAGTACTTCAAAGGTGACCGTAGTGATATTCAGCAATGAGGCATGTAACACTTTTTCTAGGATGAGTTCATGAACTTAATTGTCTGACCTCCTATTCAACTCTGCATAGGAAAGTATTCAATTCTGCTGAGGAAAGTATTTTACTCTATAGACAAGCTTGCAAACCACAAGATGGACCAGATGATGTACAAGGCACCGTCTGGCTCTATGAATCTTTCCTCAACCAGTGGCAGACACTTCTCCAGCAATAACTCTTGCGTCAAATCAAAGAATCTCCCTACTTCTTATACTCTGATGGGCATGCTGTTTGTTCCAAATGAAATTTTAAAAACGACAGTTGGTACTTGACACAAGTCCATGGAGGACTATCTTCGCCCAGCTAAATCTATACAACTCAGCTGGTCTGAGCCGTGCCATCTAGTGAACAAACTGGGCAGGGAAGCATCCTCCAGCTCATGTATGTTCCAAGGTGGGCTGAGAATCCTCCTTCAAGATGCAATGACAATTTAAATGAAGAATTAAAATGAGGAAATGAATTTGAACGCTGAAATGGCATCCAATGCCCTGGGCCTGAAATGATCAAAACTGTCATTCTCTCTTAAAATTACTACTTTTCATTTCATTTCCCTACTGAAGTACCTATAACCAACTCATCAAATTTTCTATCAAAATTACCCACAGAATTAATCTGTACGCATGGGAACAAAGGAATGGGCTGACAAGATCGGCCACATCAGAGTGAAAAACAAACACAAACAAACAAAACAAACAAAAAAATAACCCCCACCACAAGAATACAGTAGATGGAACAGTGGGGTGGGGGGGTCACTGCTGTGATGTCCACACCATCCTTTTTGGCTTAATTCTCTAAGTGAGAACAGAGCAGAGATGGAAATAACTCTACCTGGAACGATAGAGAGGGCTTTCCAGAGACCATGCCTTTGAAAAACTGGTGGACTAGGGAGTGGAAGGTGGAGGGGGAAAATCTTCCAGCCAGAGGCACAGATTATGCAAAGAAAGGGAGGTAAGAATTTGCCCAGCCCACTTAGGGAAGAGCCAGGAAATCAGAGTGGCTGGAGTGGACACTGAGAGAAGAGAGTCTGTGGTAGACAAGATGAGACAGTTGGCCCAGTCAGGGGGTGAATGATGGCCCTGAGGGGCCAGGCTCAGTAGGAAAACCCAGGTGACCTGGTACCTTTCAAAGCTTCTAAGCAGAGATGGTGGTGTGTTCTGATTGGAGTTTTGGTTTGGAATTACGTTTCCCATGCGCTGACTCCTAACAATTATATGGCCAGGTGCATAGCAGTGACTTAGCACATGTCGAAGGGGGTCAAATGAATTAAGTCCACGGTATAATAGGAAATCTTTGTCAACTAATTTGCACAAATTTACATAAATATGTTGATGTGCTTTAATTGAACAGATGCTAGGAAACATGCAAAACGAAAATGTGAGTTCCTGGACATTTTCTCATGATGTACAAAAAAAGTCACCTGAAAGCTTATTTTCAGAGAAAACAAATGTGAGACCTGCGGGTCTAAATCTCTGTGTCTTAGAGAATCATGGGAAACTTGGGGACTGTTAGCCCTCTTCCCAACTGTCATGCAGGGTCTCTGGTCCCGCTCCACACACAAGAATGCAGGACATGGCGAGGCCAAAAAGGAACAACAATGGAGCCATAGGTAGGGGAGACATACCACTATATTCTTAATGGCGGCTGGTTGAGACACAAAAGCAAACATCTGCCAGTACCCCAACGAGGGGTCTTCCTGCACCCCAGTCTCGCTGGCAGCTGGGCGAGACACAGGAAGCAGGAACAACACAATCCGCAATCTGCAATCCGCTTGCTAACCGCACTTGCTAGCTGCCATCCATCGTCCGCTTGTCTGCCAACCAACCAACCCCCCAGTGTAGCCACGGCAGTTATATTAGTGGCCAATGGCTAACCGGCAACAGTTGATAGCCAACCAGCCACAGCTGATGGCCATCTAATACCCGAGCCAGCACCTTTCCACGTGAGGCCGAGAGCCTGGACACTGCTCTCCTGGCTCTGTCCCCACACCAACTCATGTGGGCCACAGGCACCTTGACCCCAGTTCTGGTGATGGATGGAGGGGTCACCTTTATGGCCAGAGTGCAGACATCTGTCCCCTGGCAATAGGCAGAGCTGCTTCCTGGATTCTGTCCATTTTCTACCATGTTAGGAAATTCATCTGGAGAAAGCACATTCCTTCTGAGCTCACCCCATGATTAGCATTTTGTACCAAAAAAAAAAAAAACTTTGAAGCTGAATTTTCTTCTCTTGCTTCTGCCCAACTCAACTCCAGTTGGTTTTCATTTATTTCAGTGTGTACTTTGGAATCAGAGCCTTGTGCTTTCCAGTTAACTCCCACCACCTGGGGCATGTTATTTTGAGGGGGGCAGGGACACTGGCTCGTCCCTGCTCCCACCTCTTTCTCCACATGGTAAAAACAGATTGTTAAAAAGGTGGCCTCTGTCTGCAGACAGCAAGAGAGAAAAAGAACCCGCCCTTTCTGCTGGGCCATGTTAAGCAAAGGGCCTGAGGGCAGTGGCTGCCTTCAGGCAGGAACTGCAAACCCAGCCCAAGAGAGAGAGAGCTGGGAAGGGTGATGATTCCCTGAGACAATCCCCTCTGTTTGGAGCCCTTTTGGGGTGAGTCTAATCAAGATGGGATGTATGACTTCAAAACAGCTGGGAAGCATTACAGGTCAAAAGTTTAAATCAAGTTAAGAACCGTTGGAATGTGCAAGCCCCACTGTTTCTCAACTCTGTCTTTCCCTCTAATCTGTACAATGCTCCTTGTGGATGAAATATCTTGGTCAGGACTGGTGTTGACACACAGGCCCAGGAAGGTACATTTTGTGAAGGCAGGGCTGCAGAGGCTGTCTGAGAAGTAGCTTATTTCCTGGGGAATAAACAAGAGGCAACTCCAGGTGAAAATACAAACAAGGGACATGTAGAGTCAGAATATGAAAGCTACAAAGATCATTGCAAATCACTCAAACCCCTTCATTACAAGTGTGAAAATAGGCCCAGAGAGGTTAAGTTCCAGCTCAAAGTCACACAGCATCTATTGGCTAATGTACCAGAGGGATAAATACATTCAGACAGTGCCGCAACCCTGCCCAAAACCCAATAGCTTGTGCTTGTCATTAGGATGAAATGAAATTTCTCTGGTGTGTGAGGCCTTGGGTGGTCTCGCTCCTATCCGTGGCTCTATTTGCTGGGACCACATCCCACCTTTTCCACCATCCTTCTGGCATGTTGGCCTCTTCTTTGTTCTGTAGATTCATGAAGTCCTTTCTCACTTTTGAGCTTGGGGATTTGCTATTTCTCCTTCCTAGAAGGTGTGTTCCCTGCCCCCACCCCCATTCCTCTCTCAGCTGGGGGGTGAAACTCCACGTCCTTAGCAGGGCCTACCTGAAGAAGCTGTCCAGAGGGCCCCCCACACCCCCAGTGGCCCTCTCTCTCATCAGCTAGCTCACGTCCCTCCGAGCACCTGATCTGCCACGACCTTCTCCACTTGTTACTCAGATACTATTGTCCCTCCTTTTAGAGTATAAGCACCTCAGGGTGGAAACCTTGTCTGTTTTGCCAATACACCCTGGTGTCCAACACGTGACAGTTGTTCAACATGTACAGAGGGTGCCAAAAAAATGTATACAGTTTTTAAGAAAGGAAAACTGTATTAAAATTGTAATACTCAATATATACTGATAACAAAAGATGAATACAAGTCACGTTTGACTTCTCCAATTACAAGAGGTGGTCAAAGTGGTTACCATCAGTGTCCAGACACTTCTGATTATGGCGAACTACTGCTTGAGCAACACTGACCAAAGTGTCCACTTGTGTACATTCTTTTGGCACCCCTGATATTTGATTAATAGATTAATCAATCAACCAGTTAGACAATCAATAAGTTCAAAAATACTCTCTAAATGTCCCCTTAGTGATTAAGCATTGGGACATTGGGACATTCAAGATGGCCACAAATTCTTTGAGCAGGGGTGCTCTATGTCCCTCCCCTTGATTCTGGGTGGAGTCCGTGGCTATTTAGTTAATAGTAAAATGTCAAAAGTGGCCTCTGCCACTTTCCAAGCTTTAGGAGATTGGCAGCTTCCATTTGCAACTGTCTCTGGGAGCCCTGAGCTGCCATGTAAGTAATCTAGCTACCCTGAGAGACTCTCCATCCCGGAGAGGCCATGTGAAGACGCTGCAGTCAGTAAGAGCCCCAGCTAAGCCCACCCTCCCAGCCGTCCCAAGTAAGTGAATGAACTTATTTTGGACCTCCTCCCCCCAAACAAGCCCAGCCACCACCTGAATACCACCTAGTGGCCTCAGCCAACGCTTCAAGGAGCCGAAGAAACACCTAGCTGAGCTCTGCCTGGATCCAACTGTAATGGGTGTTGCTTTCAGCTGTTAAATTTCAGGGTGGTTTGTTCTACAATCAATAACTGCAAAGGGGCTCTATAGCCAGATGGTTTGGGCTCATCTCTTACCCCCACTATTCGATGGCCAGCGGGATGACCTGCTGCATGTTGATTTACTTTTCTTAAGCATCAATAACTGGATCATCTGTAAAAGGGGCCTAGTGGGATTCTCCACCCGAAGCGTTGTTAGGGGATTAAATGAAATCCATGTCAAATAGTTAGTACAGGGCCTGGCTAGTGATATAAATGATCAATAGGCCGTTCCCTAACATGGTTTCTATGCTCGTTGACATCCTCTCCCAGCTAAGAGACAAGACTCCAAGCATTCACGTTACACCGCTCACTTGGCGTTGATTCACCCATGATCTTCATCACCAAAGGGAAAAACACAAACGCTTTATGATTTTCAAACTCTCACCCTGCTTATATGTTCAGAGCACTGCTTGCCTCATGCCCCTCCTCCTCTCAAATCCTGTTCTGAGTCATACCTGTGGACCCCCCTCCACCCCTCATGCACACACTCCCTAAAATGACAGGAAGGAAACGGATAAATACTTCCACAGTGATTTTTTTCTGATTAGGGAAATTATAGGCATATTTCTTCCTTCCTTGTGATTCTTTTTTGTATTTCCTAAATCTTCTAAAGCAAACACTTTATTTTCATACAATATAGTAAAGCTTACAAAAAACAGGAAGTGACAATTTCTTCTACGTGAAGACTAAGACGCTATTCTATTTTTCTCTTCCTTATGGGATCTGCCTGAATGTGTCTTGTATTATTGAGTCAATGAATGAGCTAAGAGTTGTGTAAAATTCATTGTATATATGTTAGGCAGAGTAGCCTCAGTTTTATACACAGAATATAGTTGTAAAAATATTGAAAAGTCCTGTCTTTGTTTTCTATTTTTTGATGACGATTTTTAAAATGTAAAAACTATATATATATATTTTTAAAATCCAGAATGCTAGTTTCTTAAAATGAGTTTCTCCTTCTGTGCCTATGTTTATAAACTAATGAGAGGCTCTTAAACACTCACTTAGCAATAAGAAAGTTCCAAGACAGTGTGCTATACTCTGGTTAGAAGATTCAGTAAAACCAAAAACATATAAATCGCTCACACAGCAAAGGGAGATGACGTCTCTGGGGACGTTATTCTACAGAAGTCAGACCTGTAGCCACAAACATTTCTTCTCTTGGGGAAGCAAGTGAGCTGACTCAATTAGCCCAAGCCTCCTGGGCTCAGGCAGGGCAGAGAAGCACCCATGTCTCCTAAAGTCCGTTTCTCCCTCTGCATTTCTTTCAACTGCCTAGCTTGCTGGACTCAAAGGCCTTGCTTCTCCAGTTCTTTCACAAATTTTCTAAATAGGTTACTAGTTCATGTGCTGGATTTTTGGGCTCTGGTCGACTCACCAGCTCAGTGTAACCCAAATCAGTCCAGCCTGTGTGATATGAACTCAGTGAATGTGGAAATTGCCTCTAAGTCTTTCATGTCTCAGATGCACACGCGGGCTCTCCGAGAGCTCCTGTTTTGCATTCCTTCTGCATTAGCAGCTAAAGCTGACCTCTTCTAACATGCTACCACCACCACCTTCCCCCTTCTCGCCTGTATTATCTCAAGAAAAGTTTGATTCTAAGTCAGCCCAACAGGCTTCTTTTCTGGTCATTTCTCATCACTTAGAGATCTATAAATATTAATAACAAGCCTCATATTTTAAAACCCCTTTGAGCATATTAACTATTGAGCCACATAAATCAATCCTAAACTAATCTTAGCGGTTCATCATGATTTCACAAATTCCAGAACTTTCTATGTTAGCTACTGCTCTCCACTCTTTTTGCCACCAAAGTTATTTATTACTTTTTCAATCTACTAGAAGGCCCTTCCTTAGATAACACGGAACAGAATAGAAAGGCGGATAGAAGGAAGAAGAGAGAGAAAGAAGTGGGGTTGAAAGGAGGAGGGGAAGAAAGAGGAGGTTAAGAGAAAGGAGAAAAGGAGGACACACAGGTGACAGGGATAAACCCTGTGGGGACTAAGAAGATCAGGGACCTACTTCTGATTCTTCACCGGCCCTGGGAGTCCTGAGAAAGTCACCTGATGTCCCCGGGATTGGCTGGGTTTGGAAGCTATCTGTAAACCTCCTTACTACAGTAGGATCCAGGGTTTTCTCTCTTTGCTACCAGAACATCCTTCTAAAAGGACCACCTCCAGGTAGAACAGAGATTGCTTCGCTCCTCTTTTCTAAGTATTCAGCTGAGCCAGTTGAAGCACTCCAAGCTAAATGATCAAGGTGGGTCCCCAATCCTTGCTTCAAGATTCACTGGGGGATTAAGCTCTGTGGGTGTCTTTGCAGTGTGTTCCTATGCAGCCTATATACGAGTCAATTAACTCTCTGGATGTACCTCCTAGTTTAATGAAAACCACGTAGCCATGCTAAGGGTACCTGGGGAAATGCTAACAGCATTGATTGCTTTGTACCGGCTAGCTCAAGAAAGTATAGGGGGCGGGGTCCAGGGGAGGAGGGAGGCAGAATAACTGAGCAGCTAGTAGAGCAGTCAGACAAGCTGGGGTTTAAATACTGCCCCCTGCTGGGGTTCAACATTAAACCAGGTGCTTCACCTCCCTGAGATGCATTTCCTTTACCTGTAAAGTGGTTGCTATTCAGAATACAAGAGACAGTGCTATAACATGTACCACTCAGCACCTGACTCAGACTTAGTGTTCAATAAATGTGAGCTATTATTATTACCATATTTCCTCCCTCTGAGACACCATCGATCGGAAGTCAAAGCATCAATTTAATAACTTCAGGGGGAAAAACATTATATTAAGCACATATTCCCATTTTAAGACATCACACTTTCAACAATATTAAGAGGCGAAAAGAAATGTGTCTTAAAAAATCAATGAAATATAGTCTTATGACTGTCACATTTTGGAACCATTTTAAGTCATTTCCTTGTTTTCTTGCCTTTTTCCTGTTTAGTCTGGCTTCTCCCCAAGAGACATGTAAGTTCCCTGAGAATAAAACAATAGATTCTTGTTTACCCCAGTGCTCCCAGTGCTTAGTACAGACGGCAAATGAATATTTGTTTGATAAAATGGTTTAATGTCATCTTAATATGAGGAGGCTACTGATTAAAACCCTACTAATGCTGCTATTGGTTCATATAATGATACTTCCCCTCATGTTCTAAATCCATCCATTCAACTTAATTCCTCACCAGCCTTGGGAGAGGGTATGTTTGTTTGTGTATTTGTTGAGAATTGGTATTTCCCTTGAACTATATACACAAGGAATGAGGATGAAAGCTGATAACAAATGCAGAGCGTCCACCATAACCCCTGACACAGATGTAGCCATCATAAGTCACACTTGAAATTGAACTCAAAGCATTGGTAGGATGTTGGTCTCAGTCCAGCTTAAAATATGCGGCATGTCCTTAGGATCTCTAGATATGCATTAGAAATTAATAAATATCTGTCTATAGAATCAACTAAAATTTCTCCCTGCAATTTACAAACCAGAAAAATAAACACTGAAGTGATCTTCTCCATGGAAATGACTTTTAATTCCCCATTCAGAAATCAAAAACATTCATTCACTCAATCAGCATTTATTGAGGAACTACTATGTGTTGGGCATGTGACAGGTACTGGGAAGTAACAGAGGATAGGGAAGCCAAATGAGGGTAGACTCCTGTATGTACAGATAACTGTCTCATGTCAGATAGAAAGAGGCACTGAAAGGGCTGCAGGACCCCAAGGTGAGGAGCAGGACTGAGTTTGAAGAGGAGAGAATGTCAGTCCCAAAAAACTAGGAAGAGAGATCTCTGATTTTTCATCACTCCAGCCCTTTCAGCAGATTCCCTGCTACATGAGCCAAAGTCTAGGTCAGGGAACCTGTCAGACTCCAAGTAATGCTCTAGGGTCTTACTGAAAATGGAATGGCTTCTGCTTGAGAGGAAAGCAATTTTTACTCATTCAATTGCCTTGCAAGGGGGTGAGGTGAGTTACACATGTAAAAGTTACTTTGCACTTATCACGAAACAGTCATTCTCAAATAATTAAGAAATTATTTTATAAACAAGAAATTGGGTGCACTTCCCCCATCATGAAAATTTTGTTTCACAAGCGCCTACTCCAGCACACACTCTTCTTTAATGAGGATGAGGACGATTCAGTAGAGGAAGGCGGAAGCAGCCTCATTATCGGAACAAGGATGAAGAAGAACTAAACGATGGAGACGTCCGTCAGACCAGCTCTCAGACCCAGCACTCACTAGGGCAGAGCCGGGTTGACTAGGATGGGCAACATGATGAGTCTCAAGACGCCAGGTGAGACCTCACAGATACTGGAGCAGGAAGTGTTGTTGGAACATGATGGCCGGGGCTGGTCTTCAACCATGAGAAAACATTCAGTGTTGGCAGAAAGGGAGGAAGGTCACGCCGTGCTGAGAGAGCACTGGAGCAGCAAACACGGCACCAGGACACAGGGAGGAAGTTGCTGACAAAGAGGGAAGTAACAGCAGAAGCTCATTCAAGGTGGGTCCTGATTATACAAGCAGCTCAAAGTTGTATCATGTTGTGTTGTTTTGTTTCAATCGGCATCGAAGATGAAAGTTTTGAGCAGGAAAGTGATATAACCAGATGTGTGTTTCAGGAAGACAATTCAGCCGGCAGAGATGAGAAACATGGGAAGGAAAGACAGTTCTTGCAATAGGGCAGACAACAGCTGGCAGGGTCGAACCTCAGATATTGAGGAAGTGGGTGGATGGGCCTTGGAGATCAGTTGGATTAAGGAAAAGAGGGTGAGGAAAAACACCCTGGCCTACTCAATTATTAGGATGGAGACTGTTATCCCCTTAAGTTCACCTGGAAGGAATGTACTGGAATGCTCACAGCAGCACTCTCCATAATGGCCATATGGAAACTGCCCAACATCCATGACACAATAGAACACCATATGGTTTTGAGAAGGAAAGCTCTCCAACAGAATGATCAGTGTGGATACAATGCACAAACATAATGCTGAGTGAAGAAAACCAGAAACTTCCATACACTCACCAAAACAAACAAACAAAAGAATATGCACTGTATCATTTCACTTATAAGTTCAAAACCAGGCAAAACGCGTTGGTGTGTCAGAAGTTATGATACGGGTTACATTTTGGTGGGGGTGGGTGGCAGTGAGTGATCCAGGGAAACTGGGGACTTCTAGAGGTGAATTCTGTTATTCCAGTTCCCAGTTCTGGTTACTTAGGTGTGTTCACCTAAAGAAAATTCATCTAGCTGTAAACACATTATCTGTGTGTACATTATACAAATATACTTAAATTAAAAATTTACCAAAAATTATTCTTATTTGCAGTACCTATTGTATAACATTAAAACAATTTCAATAATAATAATAATAATAATGCCTTCCATTCTGGAATGCTAATCCTACGTGCTAGAAACTGGTAGGTGCTGACAGCAACCTTGTGAGATCAATTTTAAATCTCCATTTACAGATAAGGAAAATGCAGGTGCTGAGATGTTAAATAACTTGACCATCAATTATCATTCTTTAGGAACAGATAGGGATTGGGACCCAGGAAGGGCCACATGTTTCCACAAGAAGTGTTTCAAGAAACGTAGCCAGACCTGGCTTATTGTGGAAAAATAGGGTCGTATAGACATAGGGGACCAGTGCCTAAAGTAGTAGAATAAACATTTGGGTTATCAATGAACTATTTCAACCTCAGCACTGTGTTTATTCCACAATCCCAGACCTCTCCAGTACACACCTTCCTTATGAAACTTTCAATCAGACAAATGAATTCAACCCAGAAGAGCAAACACATTTTGGATAGAACAGTCATCTTTTTTAATCAGTTTTTGTGTTTCCTATATAAACCATCAGCCCAGAGGTACTACTTCTGAAAGCATTTTGTAATGGAAGATTTTACCTGAGTGCCATTTCGTATTATCGTTATTATCCTCGTTATTAATAATAATGATTTATAGAGCAGTTTGAGGAGGCACTGCTATTTAGAGACTAGGAACACCAAGCCTGATTTGATACTTAAATCAACAAATGTAATAGGAAGAAGAGAAGGCAAGGGGAGAAATTAAAACCAACGGCTCTATCTTATGCAGACATCTACCTTCAGGGACCAAGAAGCAGGTGATATGAAGGAAAGATTCAGCAAAAATGGAACCCAAGCACAAACATTTCCTCCACTAAGTCACTGCAAGAGATACATCTGCTGAAACTCACTACGTGTTGCCAGAGGATGGAGTACCTTCCGCCATGTCAATGTCCCAGGAGAGTTTTCAAAGCAGTTTGTCCTTCAAACAAGATCGCATGCATGTGTGGTGCCGTGATCTTTGCAAGATTGCTGTGAGCTAGACAGGGGTGGCATCGCTTCACGCCTCCACCCCTATCCTGCTGGTGAAGGCACTGAAACCTGTGGGAGCACAGTACCTTGTGACAACCTCACAAAATGCCACCCTGGCCACTCTACCACGTAGAAGTGCTGGAGCCAGAATGTGACCACAGGGGCCATGCTGTCGGGAGGTTCACAGACATCACTGACTAATAACGTCATTTGGGAATCTTGTTAAGGATCCAAATTCCTGAGCTCCATCCAAATCTGGGGGGAAAACCAGGAACTTGTATTAAAAAAAATAAATAAAACTTCCCAAGGCAGTAATCATAGAAACAAAAGAAGAACACTGTCCTCACAATGACAGACTCACTTGGAATGTCATAGAGGATGAACAATCTAAAACTCATACCCAGCAACCCGGTGAGCAAATAAACAAGCAAAGATGAAGAGAAAATACTGAAACCTTCAAGAGAAGAAAAGTATTATCTTCAATGGAACAGGAATCAGATTTGCAGACGTTCTCACACTCTGAGGGAAAATATATTTTCAGTTATACACCCAGACAACATACAGAAAGGACACTAATGTTTCTGCAAAGAATAGTCTCTGCAAAACAACAATAAAATTGAGAATACACTTCAGCCAACTGAAAAAGAATTCCAAGAAAAAGAGAAAAGGAATCCAGGAAATCTAAGGGAAAATGGAAACTAAACCCAGAGGGGAATAAATGAAAGCTCAAGAGGACAAGTACGTGGCAAAAGCAATCAGTCCAAATGGGAACGGAAGTTGACAGGTGCCGGAAATAACATCTCCAAGAGGGAAACCAACTCTGTCATTTCATTTGTATGATGAAGTTGAAATCTCTTAATAGGAAAATGAAGGCATTGATTTTTCTGTCAGTAAGAAAAAAATAAAGGAACCAAAAAAAAAAAACAGAAACAAAACCATATACATGAAAGTCATGAGATGATTATGAAAAACTAAAACAGAGCCTACTTTTGAGGAATTCATTGGGTGTAAGTAAAAACGGAGGTTTTATGATTTTCCCACATTCCTTCGTGTGGTATGAGTTTAGTTACAAGCACAGCCTTGTATTTTCTTCTCTGCGTGTCCAGCCAGACCACACGACTGTGGTGAGTGACATGGACACTGGAAAGCCACAGAACATACTGACTCTGAGCAAGAGCCCTGAGGTCATGGATTGGGCCCAAACTCGGCCTCTGCCACTTGCTAGCTCTGCGGCCTTGGAAAAGTTACTTACCCTATCTGTGCCTCAGCTCTCTCCTGTTTACAATGTCTCCTACTTCACAAAGCTGTTACAGAGATTAAATGAGCTCATGTATGCAATGCATATAGAATGGTAATTGACTTACAGTAAATAGGCAAATAGTAGGTATTATTATTACTATTATTACAATATTAAAGTATAAAGAATAATTGATTTTCAATGCAAAGGTTATTATTAAAATTAGCCTCTTAAAACATAGAAGACTTAATGAGAATAAAATAAAAATAAAACTCAAGTAATGAAAAATAAAGGTATAGCTGACAAAAGAGGGAAGGAAGGAGGATGAAGGGGACTGTTAACTTCATCTAAGAGGAAGGTAACTAGATACTGTACAAACTAAATAGATTAAGCAATGGGTTTAAGCATAAATATAAAAAATAAATAAAATAATTTAATTATGAAACCAATCTAACTCATTTAATGTATTAACTATTCAATTTCTCTTCAATCATAATTAATTTATATGTGTATTTTATATATTCTACTTATAATTTATACTATATTAGTAACTAATTGTAATTGTAATGAATAATTAATCTATAAACTTAAACGTAATATAAAATAATAAAACAAATAGTAAGCATGAAGTTTATAAATACTGGAAAGAGGGTAGAGGGGAGGGAAGGTGAAGTGAGGGGCAAGTAATGACCGCTGACCTTCGTAAAGTGCTTTTTATACACCAGGTGCTCAACGTATATTATCTCATTAATCCTCTAACAACCCAAGAGTTAAATGCTATTATGTTGATGATGACCATCTTACATGTGAAGAATTTGAGGCAGAGAGAGACTAAGTATCTCCCTCCAGTCACATGACTAGTGCAAGAAAAGTGACACTTCACCACTGCCTTCTGCTCACCTTTCCCAGTGGGGAAGTAATCATAGTGGTTTACAGACATGATTTTGTGTTAGGGTGGCAAATGCGAGAGAAGAAAAATAACTTTAGTGGAATGAATAGAGTCCCACAAACATGTCACATCCACCCAGAACCTCAGATTATGACCTTATTTGGAAAAAGGGTCTTTGCGATGTAAAGGATATGGGTAGGTCCTGAATGCAAGGCTGGTGTCCTCATAAGAAGGGGGAAGAAAACACAGAGACAACACAGGAAAGAAGCCATGTGGTAACAGACACAGAGATTAGAGTGATATACTAGAAAACCAAGGACCAGGGGTTGCCAGGAGCCAGCAGAATCGGGGAAGAGGCAAGGAAGAGTTCTTCCCTGGGACCTCAGAGGGAGTGCGGCCCTGCCCCCACCTGGATTTCCTACTCCTAGCCTCCAGAACTGTGAGAGAACAAATTTCTGTCACTTCATGCCAGCCAGTTTATGGTAATCTGTTATGCAGCCTTAGGAGACTACTACAACAATTAACCAAAAATATAAAATAGAAATGGTCAAAATGAATGGAAGAAAGGAAAACTGAACCCTACACTTTACAACTTTCTGTACCTTTTGCTTTTAAGAAACTATCACGTGTTACTCTTTGCGATAGGCAGACTCAAAGGTGGACTTGACGACCCCTCTCCTGGTATTGACACCACTGTGTAACTCCCTCCTCTTGAGTGTGAGTGGGACCTGTGAGTTGCTTCTAACCAAGAGAATACAGCAAAGGTGACAGGATGATACCTCATGATGGCATTATATAAGACTGTGATGCCCGTCCTGTAGCTTCGCTCCCTTGCTGGCTTTAAGGAAGCAGGTCGTTGTGTTGGGGAAGTTCATGTGGAATGGAGGCAAATCTCTAGCCAAGAATTATCTAGGAACCAAAGGTGGCCTCTGACCTGCAACTGGTAAGAAACCGAGGCCCTCCGCCCAACAGGCTGAAAGGAACTGAATCCTGCCAACAAGCACAGGAATTTGGAAACAGCCTTCCCCAGTCCAGTCTCAGATGAGACCATTGCCCTGCCTCGCACCTGAATTGTTGCCTTGGGAGACCCTGAAGCAGAGGACTCAGCCACGCTGCGCACAAACCCCTGACTCTCAGAAACTGATGGTTTTAAGTCAATAGGTTGGTGATAATGTTACTATATACATCAGTAGATAACGGATATCCTCCTATAATGAAAAATGCAGTCATAATGATACTCTGAAGTTTTTTCAATCAGCAATCATGTGCTATGATTGAAAATACATTGAAGACAAATTATTCTGATGATCAGTCAGGTCTGGGAACAATTCCCTCATTAAACAAACAAGGAAACCAAAGCACAGAGAAGGGGAGTGGCGTGGACAGGTTTAGAGAGGTCCAACAACATGGTCAGGTTCACACATTAATAAACCGGAGTGTCACATTAGGGCACACATCCCCACTGACTCTCTACCTCCATCTCACTGCTGCCTACAGAATGACAACTGGAATATTGAAAAAAAAAAAAAAAAAAAAAAAGTTAGCAAAGAGCAAGATAAGTGCTCAAATCAAGGGCAAAAATTCAGTTTTGTCTTAGATTATATTCATACAAAGCACTGTTCCCAACATTATCCCCAATTCCTGGGAGGGTAGATGTGTTAAACAGGCAGTTATTAGGCAATTTTTTTGACAGCTGCTGCCTTTGCAATTACTATAATATTTTTTTTTTCTTCTGAATAGCTCCAGATTTGTTTTTGTCTGAGCTGAGGTGGAAAATTGAGAAATAACGGATTCAACAATAATTTACTTTATTAAGAATATGAATGTATCACACACGCCATATATTAAAAACTCATTGCTTTTATATTGGCGTCGTACACTGTACACTACTTTTATGGTTCCCCAGTCTCCGGTGTTCCCCCTTCTTTACTGTTCCCATCGGCTTTATGTTCCTCATTCCCTGTCAGGAGGAGGAAATAAATGGTTAAAAATCTAAGTGCTCATCAGCCACCAGCCAGAGTACATAAATGAAAGTGGGCAGGCTTGGGTAATTTAAGATATTGCTGTGAGCTGGTGTTGCCAAAACCATGCACTTACTGAACCATAAACAAAAGCAATTAAGATGAGATGTTGATTACTGTGAAGGAAAGTTCCTCAATAGTATAGAGAAGCACAGGCCACAGAGGGAATCTCATTTGCATAAGCATCCCTGGAATCCTAGTATGTCCAAGAAGAGCTGCAGGAGTGCCTTTGGCAAAAGGATCCTGATATCTCATGGGGAGAATCCTGAGAAAGCCTCTGGGACATTCTGCACAGGGAATCACATCTACCAGGCAAAGAGGGGAGAGAAAGGTGACTGTTTTTTCTATGGCACAGCCAGGAAGGAAGTGCCTCGGAGGTAGATGGGAGGCATAAGGCACGTGGCAAACCACAGCTGGAACATAATACTGAATTCACAGCTGAATTGTACCCAGCAAAGCACCACTTCAGCCCAACGTTGATTAATTCATTGGAGAAAGCCAAAAACTCAGAAAAAGAGGAGACCTCCGGGTGCTATCTTTAATGGCTGGACCTTCCCAGGGTGGCCGAAAAGCAGCCCTGACTTGGAGAGCTGAGCAACAAAAGCCTGGATCAAGAGCTGGCAGAGCACTGGCTGATACTGGCTGCAGAAGTGGCGAGAACCACAGAACGCAAGAATGGTGAGAAGGATGCAGGGATGGTTAGAAATCCGGAAACAAAGGGGGTGACAGGTCTGGACAAATACATAGCAATAGGCCAACCCCCCCTCCACCCAGCCCTGAACCCACAAGCACAACCCCCACCCCACCCCAGCTAGAGCAGTACAATGATCACAATAGAAATCTCTGAACATTCTGCTTGTGTTGTCACGTCTTTCTGGAGTGGAAAGGCAACCCATTTATGGGGAATTGGACCTAAAATTCACCAAGAATGAGGCATGTGGTAGATGTTCAACAATTGTTTATAGTGTGTGTGTGTGTGTGTGTGTGTGTGTGTGTGGGAGGGGGACTGGGAGAGAAAACAAGGAATGAATGGCTGAACAGATGGAGTGAATAACTGAATGTGTCGCTGAGATGGAAGTTAAGGCCGGGACTGACATTTTGAGATGCCTTGAGGAGGCAGAGTGAGTGGAAAGAGCACGACGGGGCAAAGCTCCCCGAGACACATTTCAAGCCATGAGCAGGAGTAAGACAGGCAGGAGAAGAAAAATGAGCGTCCAGCCAGACAGATGATGTTGGGCCAACGCAATCCTTCCCCTTCTGTCTGGAGAAACTGCAGGCACACATTACAACATGCCGAACAGCCACAGCCAGCAGTGATTGGCGTCTGGGGGCCCAACACCTGGGAAGAGAGTGACATTCAGGCAGATAGGTCCAAATGTCAGCAGCCAAAGGTGACAGAGCACCTCACAGCCTGGATGGGGCCACTCCGACGGGGTGGTGACCGCCAGATCAGCGCAATCACCTCAAGGGGTGGTTTGAAATCCACTGCCGGTGGCTAGTTCATTTAACCAGGATGCTTAACTGATTGGTGTACATGTGGTTTAGGACGGTGTGGGAACCCAGGGAAAGGAATGTGTAGACACTACCTACGGGCTCTCTACTGAAGGCATAACACTAACTGATCCAGACGGTCGGCAAAACACTTAGGGGCTGTTAGCGCAATTTCACAGATAAAGAACCTCAGGCTCAGATAAAGTAAGTGGTCTTTTAAAATTCACACAGGTGAGAAGAGATAGAGCCTGATCAAACCATGATTTCTTGAGCCGTGGAAGTCTTGTTCTTTCTATTACTCTATACTTTTGACATTGACACCAGACATAAGATGATGCTCTCTTTAGAGAAATATAGCTTCCAAGACCAAGTTTGTGGGATTCTGTGATTTAATTCATTTACTCAACAAAGAGTTATTGAGTGGCAACCTTGGGACAGACCATTGTAGGATCTAGGGGTAGATCAGGGAATAAAATAGATACTGAAGTCTCCGGGCACTTGTATTCTAGGGAAATGCATGCCATCTGTGCCCAGCCTCACCACATTTCTTCTCCATGCATCTATCAGGATAGTCCTGTTGTTTCTATTCATCAGACAAATGGGCAGCGGGGATCGAGGGTGGGGTTTTTTACATACACAGGAAGCTTTACATTCGAGTCTTGGATTTGTCACCTGCTAACTAAGAGATCATCTAAAACTAACCAATTGCAAGGGTGTTTTCTCACTTGGGAGATAATAACCTCTTCCTTGAAGCGATTTTAGGAGAGTTGGTTTGAGTATACTAAATAATCATCTAGCCAGACATATAGACACTGAAAATAGGAGTATGCTTTTTTTTTAGTGGAGCCCTCTCTCCCTCCCAAGCCTGAGTTTGTTCCATCAGACCGTAAGCAACAGAGTCCTGTTTCCAATTGTAACTCTGTCCCCACAGCAGCTCCTTTAGACTGAAGATCCACGTCGATGGGACATACTACTTAGGTTCTACGACCACAGCACATAGAAGAGCCCAAATCATTAACTGTGGAAGACAGGGAGGAAGGAAGAGGGAGAGGAGACGCAGAGAGACCAAAATAAGGCATTTCTTGGGTCACAGACAATGAGCCCCTTCATTGGAGTGGAATCCAGAAAACCAAGAGGAAAGACATTGGAGAGATTTTTAGGAAATTCTTCATCCTACTGATGACACACTAGGACTGAGAGAAAGGGACGCACCCAGCATCACCCAGTTTCTGATGTGGGCCACTGGGTGGAGAAGTGGTAACTAGAAAGACTCCGTAGGAGCCAGGGAGGGTTATGAGCTACAGGAAATATGTTAATTCCCTGTGTCTGATGTGCAGTTAGTGACACCGTGTTTCCCGGAAAATAAGACCTAACCGGAAAATAAGCCCTAGCATGATTTTTCAGGATGACATCCTCTGAACATAAGCCCTAATGTGTCTTTTGGAGCAAACATTAATATAAGACCCGGTCTTATTTTCGGGGAAACACAGTAGTGACTAGGAGTTAGATATAAGAATCCATACTTCATAGGAGACGCCTGGGCAGGGGGTCAAGATATGGGAAACATGGGGATGTAGGTGGTATTTGTCACCATGAAAGTCAATGAGATAACTGGGGTAGAGTTAATAAGGTAAGAGGAGGGAGGCAGGAGACGAACACAAGGGACACAGCTGTTTAAAAGTGGACAATGAAGGAAATACAGAAGAGGTGAGCAGAGCCATAGATGAGAAACTCTGGAATTAAAGTGGTCCACCCCCCATAAAGAAGCTTTGGCATCAGGACCAACAGTGGAGAAACCTTGCTGAGTCCTCTCCCCTAACCCGTAGCAGGCAGGATGGGCACACCCATGGCTCCCTGGGATGCATCCTCCTTCAGGGAGTCCCAACAGAGAACTCCACACATTCCAGAAACAGCCATCAGCTTTCCCTGAAGAAATGCCCCGTTGCAGGAGCCCCAGCCCCAGAAAGGCAGGGTATCAGGGCAGCAGCGACCCAGAATGTACCTGAGATGGAACTCACTGAAGAAGAACGATGTTCATTTGGTTTCTTAGAACTTTCTAGATGATTCATCCTTCGCCTCCTCTGTGAGACGGAAATGCTTTAGAAGGCAATCTTCCTGGGGTTATAAATTCTCTCCGTTTCTTCTTAACCAGTCAGGCAAGATTGATGAGCTGAGCTGGTTGACATAGAAGCAATTGGGAATATCATTATTTGCCTTGTATTTATCTGCATTTATGTTAATGGCTTTGTTCTTGATCAGAGCAGCTACTAAACTAGGAGAAATGCTTATTTCACTCAAAGTTTCCCTGTGATGAATTATGTGGGAGTCACAGAATAGCCAATGCATATAATGTGTAGAAAACTTTCCTTTTTCTTTTTTTCCTGCTCCTGATCCCAATAGCGTGAGTCTCCTGCATACTTGGGACCAAATCAACTCAATTTTTCATATCTACTCTGTCATCTGATTGATTTAGTGCTTCTTGTGGTCAGACTTTGCAGACAAAAAGAACACACATACAATTTCTCTCTCTGGCATGCTCTCTCTTTCTTGCCTTTTTTTTTTTTTTTTTTATGGGCAATTTTATAAAAATCACAGGGCTGGGAAGGACCTTTTTGTGCATTTTTCCCCTAACTCCTTGCTATACAAAAGCACTTGGGAGGAAAAAAAGCGATGGAAAGAAATAACTTTTTAGACATCTTTCACAGGTCGGGCTGTGTGTTCACATACTTCACTATATTATCCTTTTTCATCTTCATGAAACTCTGTTGCCACCATGTTGAAGATGGGTGATGAGGACATTGAGGCTTGGAGAATTAGGCCATTGAGTTGGGAAACCACTGCCTGTGGCCCAAATCGAACCTGCCTTCTGTTTTGTAAATAAAGTTTTCTTGGAACCCAACCACACTCACTCACTCACTCGCTCATGTGTCATCTACGGCTACTTTCAAGCCACAGTGGCAGAGTTGAGTGGTTGCAACCAAGGCCTAATATATTTACTACCTGGTACTTTAGAGAAAAGGTTTGCTGACCCCTGGTATAGACGATTCGCTCTGGTCACAGGTAGTATGTATAGGAAAGTATGTATAGTATGCATAGGAAAGACCTTGTTCTGTCTGACTCCAAAACCTCTTTCTTCCATGTTACTGTTATACCTATTTGCAATGTCCACCCCCAGAAGACAAACCAGCTCAGGTGGCCCCTCAGTGTATTTAATCCAGAAAGGTACCCAACCACCTACTTACAAATCCGTAAGGCTTCCTGCAGCAAAATACAGGGTGTATCTGCTTGGAAGACAAAGGGATAAAGTAGGGACTTAAGGTCTTCCCTACCCTTCACCCCACAGTGAGTTCCCTTTTCTGTTAGGCATAAAGGAAACCAAAATGGATATTAGTTTAACATAATTTAATAAGGATGGTAATATCCTTGATAACTTGCTTGGTTAGAGAAGGCTTCCTGGAAGAGGTAGAATTTGACATAAGTTTTTTCAAGTCACGGTCATAAAAGTTTCTCAGGAAGCTTCTGAAGGAAATGAGAAGAGGAGAAAAATGATTTTGAAGACCATAAACCATACAGAAAGGTGATACTAAGGTGGGCAAGCAAAAGTGACAGTGTTAGGAGCACCATTCACTGAACATCTATTACCTGGCATGGGCTTCACATGGAGTTCTTCCAATCTGCACAGCTCTTAAAAAGTAGATAATTTTATGAGCTGAGGAAAGGGAGACCCTAAAAAGTAGAGGGACTTATCCAAGATTTCATAGTTAATAAGTAGTGGAGATAGGATTTGAAGTCAGGGCCATCTGCAAAGCCCACTCTGGTTCCCATATACACTTCTTAAATGAAGCCAGCAGATAAAGCAGTAACTTTCAGAGTTGATCCCAATGGTAGTATTCAGGTTTTCTCAGGGTTAGCTTTTCTTGGAATTGAAGTAAACGTGAATGAATGGAAGCCAATCAAAGGCAAATATTCCTGGTCCTGATGGGAGTTAGAAATCTGAAAAGTGAGAGAAAAAGGGGGTGTGGCAAACGGAGGATGTGAGGAGGAAGGGCTTGAGGGGAAACAACATGGGAAGAAAAAATACATTGAGTGCAGGCTCCCTGGACTGGGAGACCTGCGGGGATGAATCAGAGCCAGGAGGAGACCCAAAAGAAACCAAGCAAGGTCTGTTCATGGAGGCCAAGTCTACACAGCATCAGAAGAGTGACACATCTGACCCTGGGATCTGATTTGAGATGTGATCTCTACTCAGAGGGTCTAATTAATCAGAGAATTTCAGGACATCAGGCAAAGGTGGGAGTTATGGGTCATCTGATCTGATCTTCCATCTCATCCTGACACCTCTCTACAACACTCACCCTGCTTGATTACCTCTAGTGACAGGGAGTGTAATTCCTACAGCACCAGGCAGCTAAAATCAGACAGGTGATTTCCCCTTGACTTACACCAATCAATCCCACGCACCCCACCCCCAGGAGGAGCTCAGGACAAACATAACTACTCGTCCACATAAAATGTCTTAAAATACCCAAAAGACAGTTAGCAGATACCCTTACGACTGTCTTCTCCAATTTAAACATAAAAATCACCATTTATAGATGTCTTCTCTGGATGACCAGCTCACCAGACGTTTTATATGTTATATGCCTAAGAGTCTTTCATTACTACCTCCACTTTCCAAGAGAGAGAACTTACTCAGAGAATGTAAGTTAAGTTCCACATGACATTACCAGGAGGTACAAGAGACAGATTTCCAACACAGGTCATTCTTCAAATCCCATACAATTCCTGACACCAGTATTTTGAGCTCCCTCAACATTATGGTAACTTTACTCTGGACTTGAAAAAGTTGAGAAGTATAAGTGGGCACTCTTATTTGTTTTTTCATTATATTGACAAGTTGGAGAAAAAGTGAGTTATGAGTAGAATTGAGTCACAGCTATATAAGAAAGACAATTGACCAGTTAAAGAATGCCTTTTTATGAAATACTTTCGGAGGTTGTTTCTGATGTTTAAAATAAAAATCAGTGGTGCGTGCCTCTGTAAATTCAGGTGAGAAATTCACCAGTTTCCTGGGAACAGTCAATAAAATCATATTTCCTTTCATTTATTAAACAGTGTGAGTATATATTTCATAATTACACAAATTTCTTCTCTTTGTCATTTTAAAATTAATAACATCTTTAAGATGTATTTTCATGATAATCTCCTGTAATAAAGAGTATCAGAAGAGGCAGTTTCATGGACGATAACTTTACAGATAAAGAGGTTAATCAAGGTGGATACATTTTTTTTTAAATGCCTATGAGTTCTCAAGCCTCCAAGGTCGAAAGACAGAAATCGACTATAAAATTTGGGTTTTAAATGGCACCATAAAGGCCAACACCAGTTACGATTTTCAGGTCTTCTTGCTTCAATTCCTATGCCCAGCACCATTTCAAATTAGGAACCAGCCGTCTGCGAGCTCCTTAACAAAGTTATAATTCCTGTGACTTCTTCGTCTGGATGAACTTCCTTGTATTACATCCAGATGAAACCATCCACAACCACAGGAGCTAAAAGTCTGACTTCCAAAAGCCCAGGGCACTCACAATCTGACATATGCTTACTCTTTGAATATTTTAAAAACAAGGGGACTGTACACTTCAAAAATAACAGATTCTGCTTTGCATGAAAATATGTTTCCATCTTAATGATGTGAAAGAATAGCTTGTTATCATGGTGCATCTGAAGAAAAAACAAATTACACATGCAAATGTTTTGGGGGCTAATTAATTCAATTCTAAAGATAAAACTGGGAAAGTACAGAATTTCAAGTAGATTCCTAATAAATTCTGGAATCCAGCAATTTTTAACTAAGATACCAGACAATCTATTTCCAGTAGCTGAAGCTTCTTACAGACCCTTATGTTGGTGTCTGATTCATTCCAGGTCTCCAAAAAGACTTAATATACTGATTAGTTATTTGTCCCATCACTCCTGTAATGTAAAACTTTCAGGGTCAAAATGTAGACTAAATAGGTGAAAATTCTAGTTGCCTTGTACAAATTAAAGTCTCTCCCAGAAAATGATTTCATCTATAGCCATGATATAAAGGTGACATTATAAAACCTGTGTCAGTTACACAATTAAACTGGTCTTTGAATCTAAAGGTCCAATTCCATTTTAAATTAGTGGAAAGAACATGGGTTTGGAGTCTCACAGATCTGGAATCGAATAACGAATCTGCCAGCTATTTGCTATATGAGAGAAGAAAACATAGTTAAAATCCCTAATACATACTCTTTCACCTGTAAAGTGGGATTAAAAATGTCTGCCCTCAGGTTTTGTTTTTTTCCTTTTAATGAGAATTAGAACCAAAAATGTATTTGTGTTGGAGAAAAAAAAAAAAATATTTACAATCCCAGCTGCCTTTTATGTGTGCTTGCTAAACAAAATAAAAATAAAAATAACCCTTTTTTTCTGTCATGAGACCAAGATCCCTTGAAAAATCACAAAATTCTTGAGAACAACTTTGGACTTCCCCAAGGTACAGCTAGAGGACGCGATTAAGCTTGCCTCATCCAGAATTCAGGAATCAAGAAAGACCCTAACCCAGACACTACAGAAACGCCGTTATCTCAGAGCTTGATATACAGTAGATGGCCGAGAAACATTTCTTTCCCTCTCGAGGCATTGTTTCTGTGCTTCAATTACCCAGTTTGCTACAAGTACCAAGAAGTTCCCAGTCTTCTGAAAAGAGCATCAAATCCCTTCAGCCCAGTAGCAAAGAGAAAAGATTTTTACTCTGTACCTGGTGGTGGGCTCTACATAAGGACTGGAAGTCTATATACTTAATATATATTATATATTATATATATTATAAAGTATGTGACACACAATCACCATGCCCTACCCTGTGGCCAGGAAAGACTTTGCTGATCAATGACAGAACTGCCCAGGATTCCAGAACTCCACATGGCAAGGGAACTGAAGTTGGCATGAGAAATTACACAAAGTTTCCATTATTCATGTATCCCAGAAAAAGGGGAACTTCCTGGTATCTTGCCCCAGGGTCACCACTCTGAATGTTCCTGCCAGTGAGGAGAGGAAAATACCGAGAGTCACCGGGCTAGGAGACTGGCGTGAGATAGACTTGTCTAGACCACAGAATCCAGAGTTAGAGCCTGGTGTGAGGGGACAGAAGGACCACATGAGCTGATGTCCCAGAAAAGAGTTGAGAACAAGGCAAAGAGACAACAGAACCAAGTAATGGAGCGGGTCAAGGAAGAACCAGAGGAGCATGGACAAAGAGCCAAAACAGGGCACCGAACCCAGAAAGTGCCTGGCAGGGACACCAGGCCAGAACATTGGGATTTCCAACACTCCCCCTGTCTTGAAAGACTTAGCCTGAAAGGGGACTGAGAGGAGGATTCCCAGAGCAGGAGAAGTAATGGGAAGATATGAGTCTAGAAATCTGGGAAGGGGCCACAGGCATGACCAGCCAGTACTGGGAGCTTAGCAAAGGGGTGAGGGCCCATGGGACTCATGGAACAGCTACAGCCCCCAAATAGTTTTCATCTCCAAGGAATGCCTTGGATCTCATACCAACATCCAGGAAAATGCCAAGGACAGGCAAAAGCCATACTTCCAAGTCAAGGGAATAGAGGTCATTTTCATCTTCCTGTTGAACGAATCCATGAGCCCGATTCTACATGTTCTTCTTTCTATAATTTACCACCAACACCTCTTCCCTTAAATGCTTCTGAAGTCCCCCCACTGACACTCATTTCTCTGAGCATCAGTCTTCTCACCTATCAAATGGTGGGTGGGAATAATATTTAGATGATGGCAAGTCTTCAGATGGAATTTCAGGAGGAATTAGGGAACCATCTTGACTCTCGGGTTACGCAACTCTGAATTCTGGGGTTAAATCTGTTTCATGATCTCTGAAATTCAATTCTGAAACAGCCCTACTAGAAAACAAGGTGACACATGGATGATCTTGGTTAGAACCCTTGGCTTCCATTTAACTAGCGGAGGAGCAGAATGTATGCAATCTTATTTCACATTGGTGGCACAGTGTGTAACTTAGGAAAAGACCCAAATGACATCAGTAGTGTTAGGAGTTCAGAAAAACCCAAATTGGAAATTGTTCAGGATTGACAGGGAGATGGAAAAAAAAAAATATTTTCTTTTACTCTACTGACAACACTTCTGACACCAAATGTGTGGGGATTTTTTTCCCACATGAACCGATTATCCCGTGCTCCAGACTCCACCTGGGTGTCCTACAATTCAGTTATGACCCTAACTTCCTAGAATGAGTACAGACCCCAAATGTTAAGTGCTCAGTCTCGTAAGATTCCCTGCAACTTGAGATGCCAATAGCAAGTAGTGGGTCCCTGTCAGAGTTGGCTACAAATCAGAAGTTCCCAGAATCCCTCCTCAGGTTCAATAATTTGCTATCACAGTTCACAGAACTCAAGGACACACTTACTTATGTAATAAATGTCATATTGCATAAGATACAATAGATGATTGAGATAAACAGCCAGATTAGGAGACATATAGAGCGAGGTCGGGAAGGGTCCAAGTGGAGGTGCCTCTGTCCCTTTGCGGGGTCAGGTGTGCTACCCTCCCAGCACGTGAATGAATGTGTTCACCAACCCAGAAGCTCTTCAAACTTCATACTTTAGGGATTTTTATAGAGGATTCATTACAGAGGCATGTTTGACCATTAACTCAGTGTCCAGCTTTCTCCCCTTCCTGGAGGGTGGAGGGTGAAGATGAAAGTTCCAAGATTCTAATTGGGACTTGGTCTTTCTGGTGACAGGCCCCATCCTGAAGGTATCCAGGAGCCATTCCTGTCACCCAGGAAATTCCAAGAGATTTAGGAACGAAGATCAAAAACCAAATATTAGAATAAAAGATGCTCCTAGCAACCCAATCACTCAGGACGTTGCAAGGGTTTTAGGAACTCTGTGTCAGGAACCACGGGCAGAGATCAAACATAAATGTCTTACTATGTCACAAAAGTTGACTGATGTATGTCCCTATAAGATACAATTATTAGGGAAGAACTCTGAGGAAAATATTTTACTCCCTAATCCAGGGGTGTCCAAACTGCGGCCCACAGGCCAACTGCGGCCCGCGATCCATTGTTAATTGGCCCGCAGCAAATTCCAAAAATATATTTAGTTTACTTAAATAAACCAGGTGAGGCAATACATACTTCACCTCGACTGAGTGGCCCGGCTGCTTGTGTATTTTACCGCATATGGCCCTTGGTGAAAAACGTTGAAAAAAGTTTGGACACCCCTGCCCTAACCTCTCCACTTTCCATTTGTGAAGATAGATGGGTCTTTATGGTAACAGTGTTAATAACTAACATTTATTAAGTGTTTGCTATAAGCCATGTACACTTCAATGTATAGATAAATAAATTATCTCCTTATAAAAACCCTACGAGATGAGAACTATTGTTTATTCTCATTTTAACAATAAGACAACTGAGTGAAAGGGGGTAAAGATTGACCAGCTCTAAAGTGGTGAAATCAGTATTTGAATCCAGGTGGTGACACCAGAAACCAAGCTTTAAGCCAGTGTATATACTATATTCGGAGTTCGAGGAGGTGAATGATCTTGCAAGAGATTTTCAGTGGAGGAGGGGAGAGTTGATTTCTACAAACATTGGTCACAATGTTCTCCTGATGCTGAGATTCAGACACTCTAATGCCAGAGGGCATCATCAATTAATAGCTGACTATATGGGAGTCAGCCCTGTTCTGATCTTCTCTGCATGACTCCAGCTCCCGAGAACTCAGAGGAGAGGGGGAAGCAAAAGACCAGAACACTGACCATCTGACTGAGCCCTTTGGGAGCAGAGCCAGGGCCCGGACTGTCCAACTCCAGGTTCTGCTCCATCTAATTTTCTAATAGTATCGATCTGTAAATTACCAAAGTCCCACCCATGCACGGGTGTGGCGGGAAGACAAGAGAGTCCCTCGTCCTTTCTCTTTAATTCCTTTTTCTCAAGTTCTTTGGTAATTTTCCCATTTCAAAGGAAATATTTGGAAGGATATCTGAGGACTGGCTGCATTCATGTTTTACACCAAATGCTTTCAACATGAGAATCCACCCAGTCATATCTAATAAAAATATTCTTCCTGAGCTGGTACCAGGAGGTTTCATTAAAATAGAAGTTGATAAGCAGAGCTGATTTGGCACGAAGAGGGAAAAAGCCTGGGCATCTCAGGCCTTTGGAATTCAAGAACGGAGCTGAAGCTAGGCTCCTTTTGGTTGTCTTAGGACCATAGTCCACATTTTGCCTCATCAGACACTGAGGAATGTACTACAGCAAACTGCATTGAACTGTCAACAGAGATTTTGTCTCCATCCGTCATGCCTGGGGCAGAGAAACATGAAATGGACCACTGCTGGTGCCCTCAGATGGGGGACCCTCCTGCCCATGAGTTCAGGCTTCTGTGAGCTCTCCCAGGGGTTTCTTCCCAGGGCTTCATTTTGCTGAACACAACTGCCTGAGTAACAAAACATCAGAGTGGGGTCACAAATACAGTAATCCTCCTTTACCCGTGGTTTTGCTTAGAAAATTCCAGAAATAAACCATTCATAAGTTTTAAATGGTGCACCATTCTGAGTAGCATGGTGAAATCTTACGCAGTCCTGCTCCGTCCTGCTGGGGAAGTGAATTGTCTTTATCCTGCAAAGCTGCGTTGTATACGCTCCTGGCCCATTAGTCACTTAGGACCCTGCGAGGTTATCTGCTCTGCTATCACAGTGTCGCGTGGTGCTTGTGTTCAAGTAACCCTTATTTTACTTAAAATTGCCACATTCACTTAACTTTTATTACAGTACATTGTTGTAATTGTTCTATTTTATTGTTAGTTATTGTTGTTAATTCTTACTGTGCATAATTTATAAATTAAACTTTATCATTGGTATGCATGAACGTATAGGAAAAAACATTGCACCTGTAGGGTTTGGTATTATCCCCAGTTTCGGGCATCCACTGGGGGTCTTGGAACATATTCTCTGTGGATAAGGGGTGACTATTCTAAGTAATTCTTAATACGTTTGTTTTTATATTTTCAACTGCTTGTTACATTCCACAATGGGCTAGGTCTGCTAGGGGGTGGAGGCTCTGAATTAAACAGGGCTCTCAGCTGCAAGGAGGGTACCAACCAATGCGGGAGGTATGAACACAGGATTGGAGATAGGAAGCCATTGTTCCCCAAGGGACCTGAAAGGTGGACAGACTTATTCCCAGCTGGGAGAGGCAGGGAATGCTTCCTGGAGGAAATGACATCTAAACTGTGCTGTGACTGTGGTTAAGACCTGGGCATCAAAGGCAGGAGAGGGCTTGATTGGAGGGTAATTAGCACATATTAAAAGTATGACAGACCAGGACTGTGTGTGGACCAGAGTCTTACAGGGAATACTTACTAGTTCAAGCTGCGGGAGTTAACGGTGTGTGGATGGTATGAGTGGCAGAAATGGTCAAACAATGTTAGTAATTGGTTTCTGCTATTTGGATATAAATTTACTCATTAATCCAGTGCATATACTGAGGTCACTGCAGCTCTGATCATTTCTAACTCCATCATTTTGATACAGCTGAAACCTTGAGTATTCCATAAAGGTGAGGGGGTTAATGAGAGGCATGGCAAGCAAAAGCATCCTTAAATTCCCCTAATTTGTGTCACTCTAGGCTAATTCCGATGCCTTGGTATATAGTATTTTCCTCGCCTGACATGCCTTTCTCCTTCTTCTCCGTGATGTAGTTCTAGACACTCAGCTCAAATCTCAGCTCTTCTGTGAATACAGGCTGTCCTCTCTCTTCCTGGAGGCCTGGCAGCTCCGAGCTCCAGGTTCCTGCTTCTGCTTTCCCATCACATGCTGCCCTGGTCACACTGCGCTGAGTTTATCTGTGTAAGTAACAAGAACAATGCTAATGGAAGATGCAGTTTCCGGAGCACTCAGGATGGGCTGGATTTTCCCTGCACCATCCCCTCACTTCCTCAGATGGACTGGAATCCTCCTATGGTGAAAAGCATGGCCCTTGAGGCCAGACTGCCTGGGATTGGCCCCTGGTTCTGCCATGTTGACTACTACAGCTGTGTGAGCTACCAACCTCTCTGTGCCTCAGTTTTTCTCATCTGAAATATGGGGACAATATAAGCTTTACTAAAATTGCTATAAATTAACAGAGAAAACAGAGGCCCCAGGGGTTGTGGTGGAGGTTCAATGAGTTGATATGTAACATACTTAGTACTTGCCCCAGACGAGGTGCTCTATATAGAAATGATTATTTTATCATGTTTATTTTTCAACTCAGAGGTCCCTACATCTAGCAACTGTGCTAAACACATGAGCAAAATGTTCCTAGGTTCCTCCCAGCTCCGGCATTTCCCAATCCCAGCTGCCTCTCACCGGCCTTACATCAGGGCATTCCACCCTGCGCTGGGCACCCACTGCACAGATGTTTCAAGTTATGCCTGAGACTAACAGAGTGCCGGAAATGCTATCCCTCAAAACATTTTACTTTTTTTGTTTCCAGTACAATGAATTAAGTCTTAAAAAAAAAAAATAGAAGAAAAAAAGTAACTGATCTGTTTTGTGCCAGAGCTGTCTAGTCTCTCCAAACACTTAATCCAGCAGCTCTCATTGTCTGGGATCAAAGCGCCTTCCCCACATGCTGGCTTTGTTCTACGGAGCAGAGGAACAGGCTGAAAGAAGAACTCCTCCAGGCTTCCTGCCCCTCCCTTCCCTGAACTACAAGAGAACAAAGAGATTTACAAGGCAAGGATCCCAGCTACAAGGTGCTAATGATAGAAATCGTAGGCACCCAGGCCTGGAGGAGTGCTCCAAAGGCAGAAGCTTCCTGGAAGGGGAGGCGTTGAAGGGAGGAACCCCGAGCCAGGAGCTGGGGGCCCAGTGCACTCTGGATTTGCCTCTTGGAATGCAGAGCGCTCCCAGGCAAAAGTGCGTCTCCTCCAGGAAGGATGCCCTCCCCCAGGATTGCCCTCCAGGAATCAGGCAGGTTCCACCAGGCGTCCTCTGTTGCACAGCACCTGGAAATTGCTGTTTAGTCTCAGTCTGAGCAGACAATGGCAAAAGGTTTGGTTGAGAATGACAGAGCACCAACTCTGGAAGGAGAGCTGTTTAGCGTGAATCAGAACCACCTCGAGGGCTTGTTAAAATATAGATCGCTGGGCCCCAGGCTCAGCATTTCTGATTCAGTAGGTCTGGGAAGGGCTCGATAATTTGCATTTCTAACAAGGTCCCAGATGCTGCTGGTTCAGAGAGCATCCTTTGAGAGCCGCTGCTCTGTACAATTTACTCCCAGGTTAACATGCACAATAAAGCATACAGGGCCTGTTATGGTCTCTAATCTCCGTTTCCAGGTGCCTCTCCCCAAGGATATGGAGACCCCATAAGCAACCCAGCAGAGAGAGTGGTCACTGCCCAAGGTGTGTCTCTTCTCGTGTGTGCACCCCAGCATGGTTTGGCCAAGGGTGTCCTGCTGGAAAACCCTTACTATAAATCACAGAGATACAGTGACCACTGTTACGAAAAGCAGTCATGTGCATTGTGACAGAGCAGGCAAGAGAGGAGATTAAGTCAGACTCTGCGCGTCCAGCAAACTCACTTACTAGCTTGGTGACCGTGGACAAGTTACCTAAACTACCTTAACTTGTCTCCTCCCTGTAGAATGACAAGCATAATCGCCTGCTCCTCACAGAATTGTTAGAAATAATAGAAACCTCATAAAACCTCATATCAAGCCCTGTGATGTTAGCTGAAAAGCCAACCTAACCTGCCCTTGTAACTTAAACTCTGTCTGCCCTTTCCGTGAGCTCGGCTCCTGCCTGCAACAGGTTTCAACCTCAGTGGGCAAAATAAATGCCTTCCCGTCTAAAGTCCAATAGTAAAAACGCCAAGACCTGGACCCCCACCCTCAGTGATAGGGGCACGTGGCCTTACTGTTCACCTGGTCACGTCCAGGTTTCTGACATCTGCGGTCCAGACTGCCCTGCCAGGGGACCTTCTGTTTCACGGGAAAGACCCTTGCTGGGGAAAGGGTCTTGTTCCTTTTGCAGACGAGAACTGAGGCTGATGGGATTTCTGAGGGAGTCTTGAAAGACAACCTCAGGAAGGGGTTCTCAGCTCTTGTTGGCAGAACAAATAGATTCCCAAACATTTTCTATTTGAAACAGAAAAAATAAAACAAAAGAAACGTGGTGGCTTTCGCCATCATATGAACAGTCATATTGGATGCATCAGGACTGACTCCCCAGGACTCCAGCTCACAGGGAACGTTGAAAAGGGAGAACGTGGGCTTGAGTTCACCTGCAAGCACTCTCTGTTCATGGGCTAAGTGTCTGAAGCCCTCTGTGAGCAAGTTAAGACCTTCTGTGTGGTCTTAAAGTAATCAAATCAATGACCACCTATCTCCGATGTCACATAGCTGAGGGGCACGGAGGCTCCCACAGGCTGCCAGCTGGGCTCACAGTTCTCAGGATGCTGGACAGGGCACAGAAAGCAGTGTGTGGCCCCCAACGGCTCAGAGGATGGAAGGAGAAGCTGCCTGTCGAGACTGAAACTGACGAGGTCAATAGGTGCAACAGCCCCTTTGAGAAATATACAGAAAATAGTGCAATGGCACTACCCGCTCAAATCATGCTTCCAAAAGCCAGTAAAATAAACGGCATTTCCAAGAAAATATGTGGTCAGGTCAAGGTGTCTACAGCCAGCCTAGATGGTTCTTCCCTTGGTGAATACACCCAAGTGCCATTTTAGGTTCTCAGCTCTGGGGTTTGGGGCAAGGGGGTTTTGCCAGTCTCTGGAGGGGGAAGCCCAACTCTCTGGGCCAGACTCCCACATTTCAGGATCACAGAATCTAATAGACAAAGTGCCAATCTGTTCATTTCCGTCCAAAAATACAACTGCCACATAAGCCTTCCTCTGCATGATCTGTCTGTTCCATCCCTATGCTTCACATTCTAGGTAAAAGATTCCCCTGATGAGCCTCAGTCAGAGCAGGGGCCAAGCTGAGAACCCACAGCATGTACAGGTCAACGCAGAGGTCCAAGTACACTGGTGGGTCAGAGCGCCAGCCTCCAGCTGCAGTTGCTTTGGCTGGTGCGACAGTATAAAGAGCGGCCTTAGTTATTCAGGCCCTTATCCCTGGAACCTGTAAATGGTACCTTAAATGGCACGGGTGGGGGGGGGGGGATTGCAGGTGTGGTTAAATTAAAGATCTTGATAGAGAGAGATTGTATTGGACTATTCAGGTGGGCCTTAAATGTAATCACAAGTGTCCTTATAAGAGGAAGGAAGAGGAGATTTGACTGAAGAGACAAAGCAAGGCAATGTGAAGACTGAAGTAAGATGCTAGGCTTACAGATGGAGGGAAGGGTCAGGAGCCAAGGAATGTAACTCTAGAAGCTAGAAAAGGCAGGA
The DNA here is from genome assembly GCF_057876585.1 of Rhinolophus sinicus. Classification (NCBI taxonomy): domain Eukaryota; kingdom Metazoa; phylum Chordata; class Mammalia; order Chiroptera; family Rhinolophidae; genus Rhinolophus; species Rhinolophus sinicus. The sequence goes on along the minus strand of NC_142508.1, from coordinate 66,827,071 downwards.
GAACAGATTCTCCCGTGGAGCCTCTAATCCTTTTTGATATCAGAGGGATTATTCATTATGAATTTGTACCAACTGGACAAACAGTTAACCAAGTTTACTATTTAAAAGTGCTGAAAAGGCTGCGTGAAACAGTTAGGCGGCCTGAACTTTTCGCCAACCATTCATGGCTCTTGCATCACGACAATGCACCAGCTCACACGGCACTGTCTGTGAGGGAGTTCTTAGCCAGGAAACAAGTAACTATCGGAACACCCTCCCTGGTGATTCCATAGGGCAACCAAGGGTGGAAGCCACTACTGTGGGTGGATGAGTATGAAGTCATCAGGGGTTTTGGTTGAATACAATAGAAATCAACTTCCATAACTTCAGCAAAGAGGGAATTTATTAGAAGATGTGAATCACCTCACATAGTCATGGGAAAGGCAGAAGAGAAGGCTCAGATCGTGGGCAGGAATAAGGCAGGCTGGTCTATAAGAGTCACAGCCCATCCAGGCACCCGAGTCTGTGTGGTCTCCCACAAGCACCCCTGACCCCATGATCACTGGACACTGAACAGCTGGAACAATGGCCTCCAGATGCCAGGAACCACTGCGATGGATCCTTGTTCTTTGTCACTCATCCCGGATTCAACAGACCACCCTGCAGCCTCTGGGTGACCCTGCTCGGGCTATTCTCTAACAGTCAAAGTACCAGGAGAGAACCATATGTCTCCTTGGGGTTTCCAACATCGAAGGCAAAGCTCTGCCTGTCCCCCACCTCCACAATAGAAAGGATAGTCAGATTCCTGGAAGCAAAAAAAAAAAAAAAATGTCTATTGTGAGTGTCAATGATCAGGTCAGGTCATGGACAAGGGGCTCCGAATCTTCAGTGTCATGGTGAGTAGCTGAAGATGGGGCAGCGCAGAGACCAAGGACAGAAGACGGGAAGCAGCACGTCCAGCAGCCTGGATGCTTCCACATCATGCAGGAGGGGAGGAGAAAGTGCTGAGGCTGGCCATTCTAGAAGAGGTCAGGGGGAAGTTTTCATCAGCTTCTTCCCTCTTCCCCGAGCCCTTTATCATCACGGCCGCCATTTATTGAGCATTTACTATGGCCAGAGCCAGGCAGTAACCACATTTTCATGACGCCTCAGGATGATCTTACAAGGATGACATCATCAGTACTATTAGTACTATTAGTACTCAGCTGCTATTTATTTTTCTGTATGTTTATCACTCCTAACACACTGCTTAAGTCACTCATTTATCTTGTGTATTAGCCATACCCTCCACCACTAGCATGTAAACTCCATGAACGCAAGGCTTTTTGTCTGTTTTTGTTTATGCTCTCTACCCAGGGAAGACAAGAGGACCTGGTACCTAGTGGGTGTTTGATAAGTACTTGTAGAGTGAACAGGTTTCTCAACCAGGCAGACGGAGGCACTGCCTATTACATACATAACTATTGGGCACATCAGGAAAGGAAAGATCCAGAATTCAAATTCAAGCCTGATGGAATTCAGATACTATGACCTGACTTCCCAAAGGGCTATGGGTTTGAAATGGAGAGAATTTCCTTAAAGAAAATGCATACAGCCTAAACAAAGAGCCAGAGGTGCGAGAACAAATCAGTAAATCTAGGAGAAGCCAGGGTTCAGACAGAAAGTCCCAAGGGCTGGAAATAGGTTCAGGGTTGAGGAACCTAGTGAAAGGCTAGAATCAATGGGGTCAGGAGTGAGAACGGGGGCTGGGATGGGGAAAGTGGGGGAGAGTCCTGGCAACTGCCTGCAGCATACCCTCACAGGCCAGGTGGAGGGGTGTTGGGCCACCTGAAAGTATCCAACGCGTGACAAACAAGAGCTCTGTGACTGGCTGTGATGTTTAATCACACTGGGTACAGACTATAACATCTGAATGAACTTTTACTCTACATTCCTATTTTAAACTACAGGGTTTTCACATTTTTATGAATATGGATAATAATAACTTTAAGGATTTTGGTGAGACTCAAAGGGAATTTAGCATGTGAATTATTTGTATTAATAGCTAGTTATGGTTATTCTTTATGGAATCCAGTTTGCTATGTGTCATAGACACTATGACACATATGAAGGTCACTCTATAAGACAGCACACAAGAGCCCTATGACATAGCTACCCTTAGCGTGCCCATTTTACAGGCGAGAAGACTGAGTTGTAGAAAGGCTGGGGAACTTACACAAGGTTACATAGATGGTCAAGCTGAGATTGGAACCTATGCAGGCTGACTTCAGAGTCTGTCCCCTTAACCACCTCACGCCATTGCACTGAATGTATGTGTGGGGTCACTATAAGATCATTATACCATGTTTCCCCAAAAATAAGACCTAGCCAGACAATCAACTCTAATGCGACTTTTGCAGCAAAAATTAATATAAGACCTGATCTTATTTCACTATAATATAAGACTGGTTCTAATATAATATAATATAATATAATATAATATAATATAATATAATATAATATAATATAACACTGGGTCTTATATTAATTTTTGCTCCAAAAGATGCATTAGAGCTGATTATCTGGCTAGGTCTTATTTTCGGGAAACAGGGTAGGTCCCCAGGAACCTACTAGTACTGATTGTCACCCCTGTCTGGTGTACCTTCCGTTGGTACTCTGTCAGCTCCCAGGCCTCAGCTGTTGAGACCCACGTCTTCCCAATTCAGGAGACATTCGCCACCACAGCTCAGCACTCATGCTACTGCCTCCATGTCTGTGTGTCCCATAATGAGGTCACCTAACTAGCCATGGGCAGCCAGGTGGCTGTGAGGACATGATCAGCCTCTTTCCAAAGCTTGTGATTTGAGGAATACATAATTCAGACGGAACCCCAGGGCCCACTCTGAGCCTGAGTCTTGTCAAGTGGAGCTGACATTTCCTGGTGAAGAGTTACTGGCAGCCTGATATTGACATTTAGGAGCAGTTTAAACACCTTAAGTCCTTTGAAGAGAGAAACTCAGAACATGCTTCACCATGTCTTATGCTAGTTTTCTACATTCGTCCATTTAGTAAACATTTATTGGACACCTGCTACTCTATACTGATCACTGGATCTGGAAGAATGAAGACGGTCTTTCATTCTTTCCAGGCCTTTCCAAACTTCAGAGTCCAGCATAAAAGGGTCATGCAACGTGGGGCACAGGCCATTCCAGACAGGGGGATTTGGTGCCAGGAGTCCAGAGAAGCAGTGGCTAAATTTGCCTGGAGGAGCTGAGAAGAGTTCAGAAAAACACTGACGTTCAAGGGCATCCCTAAGCCTTGCCAAGCACCGAGGGAAGAGACCTCTATCAAGTACCGAGAGCAGCTTATATAAAGAAAGACTTGAAGACACGAATGAAAAGCGATGTCAGCATGGCTAGAACACTGGTTACATGCAGAGGATGGGTGAGTTGTTGGGCTCGCAGGCGAGAGAGAGAGCGCTATGGTTCCAGACCCAAGCCTGGCTGGGACGGAGATTCTATGCCAGGCTCCTACAGCAAAATCTCAAGTGGATTGAGCCTCCAACCTTTCTTCCCTCTCTTGCCTCACACTCTTGAACCTGAACTCTAAAACGGTCACTGCAGTGCTCCCACGTTAATGAGTGAACAGCAAAGCATCTCATTCGTATGCAAACGCTCTGACACAGACGCTACACGAAATGAATTCAGATGGAATATGCCAGCATCCTTTTTTTTTTAAATCCTTCCAGAGTTATGATGTTGCTACATAAGTTAATGAGAGGAATGGAAGAGCAAACGCCGCTCCCGAAAACTGTCAACAGTATAACTATTTAGATGGGTATTAAAGCCAGACACTGTCATATAATTTGAGGGTATGGTTGAAGACATCTTAAGAATATTTTGTTTCTGACAATTGAATCATAATTTTAATAGACATCTCCAAAAAGAGAAGTGGTGGCAGCAGCCATGTAACGTTTATTTAGGAGCTGGTGAAGATCTCTGATTCAAAGTGCTGGCTGAAATGACAGTACCCAGCTCTTAGAGTGTCAGACCTGCCAAAGGGTTTGAATTTTATTATAACTGGCACCAAAAATATCAACTTGGTGCCGGTACTATGCAAAGCGCTTTACATACATTTTCAATTTAATCCTCACAGCAGCTTTCTGAGGTAGCAACTTTTATTATCCTTATTTTATGGATGGGCAAACGGGCACAGAAAGGGCAAGTAACTTGCCCAAAGTCACACAGCTAATGGGTGGGAGAGTCAAGATTCCAGTGAATTCTACTGCTTTATTCTTAAAGGTGAGGAGATGGTGGCCAGCCCAGCACAGCAGTGACCCGGCCAGGCCTCTTATAGATACTCTGGAATAAAATTATTTTCCTTTAACCCCCAGTTAAAGTAAGCTTTTCATCAACTCTTGTAAAGAGGTGGTATGATTTTGAGAAAAAGGTAGCTCTATTAGAATCTCTGTTCCACATTTATTGGATCCGTTGCCTCAGGCAAATAACTAAACTTTCCCAGTCACAGTCTGAGCATGTGTACAATCGGGAGACTCTTGCCTGTCTTACGGGGTTGTCAGTGGGGGGCCTTGAGGTCCTCAATTAAGGTTCATGAAAATTCTCACTTCTGCAATTGCCCCGAAGTCCCACCCAATGGGTGCCCTGAGCTCTTTGGGGGTGAGGCTTTTAGGGTAAAGTCTCCATGACCATCACAGAAAGTTGACACCTCTGGATTGAAAAGAAAACAACCCAAATGTCCATCGAGAGTAGAATGGAAATGTAAGTTGTGGAGTATGGACCCAATGAAACACGACATAGCGATGAGAATGGACAATCTACAACTACATACAGCACTGATGGTTCTCACAAGCGTCATGTCAAGTGGAAGAAGGTAGGTAGAAGAGCACATGTTGTATTATTCCATTTATATGAAGTACAAAAGACGGCAAAAGTAGCCTATAGAGTTTACCCTGGGGTCTGGTGACGAGAAGGGATAACGGGGGCAGGGGTTCTCCTAGGGTGCCAGTAATGGTGTTTGTCAAATTGGGTGTTAATGACATAGACTTGTTAATTTTGCAAAAATGCAATAGGCTATGCACTGACGATATATGTACTTTTGTATATACCCCAATACAAAAGAAATCAGGGACTGCAGTTTAAAACTACTCTCACAAAGCCAAAAGAGGTGCAGGGCATACCCACCTGGGAAGACAGAGCCTAACCAATTCCGTCCTGAGAGAGAGCTTGGATGATGGACAAGCAAGAAGGCAGCCTGTGGGAGGTGGTGGTGCAGGTGGGGAGAGCCTGGGAGAGAAGAACTGAAAGACAGGCTGGTGACCTGAGACCACCACCTCAATAACACCTTTTCCTGCTGACGGAGCCCCATTATGCATGTGTCCCCTGTGTGCCAGTCATAGCAAGGCATAGGCTAGGCATCATTTTTTTGGCCTCACAAGAGTCTTCTAAGGTAGGCTTTATTGTCCCTACTTACAAATGATGGAAACAAGGCTTTGAGCAAATGAGTTACTTGCCCAAATGTAGCCAGTAAGCGGCAGATCTGGAATTTGAATCAGTCAGTCTGATCGCAAGGATTCTCCATTGACCAGACCCTGTCCCTCCTCTCCATGGAAAGATAATTCTATCTACTTCCTGATCCTGCACAAGACTTGGACAGCAGTGACGGTGTGGGGGTGAGAGGGAACCAAAGTGCTTTAACCTCAGCCTGATTGAGTTTAATTATTAAACCTCCTTAGATCCTAATGATGGAGACAAACCGAGAGAGAGAGTGAAATATCTATTCAAAACGTCCTCTAACAGCAGCATTTCTCCGTGAATGAATGAAGGGAAGACTGGTGAACACCTGTGATGGCTAGGTAGCTAGCTCGTTGCTCTTCATCCTCACAATAAGCTGGGAGAGAGGTGTTTTTTTGTTTTGTTTTTGTTTTTGTTTTATCCTCACTGCATATAAAGATGAGAAAGTGAGGACGAGAGCGATTGAAATCACTAGCTCAAGATTGCCCAGGAAGGGAATGGCAGTACCGGAAAGAGCCAGGCCTATTAATACACACTTCTGCCGGGATGTCAACACCCCAGCCCTCTGTTTAGACAGTGAATCCTCAAAAATATGAGAAAGAGAAGCCTCTCTTTGCTTAATGAGGCCCAATGATCCTTTAAAAATAGTATATATGCGCTACTTACTGTATTTCTGGAGTGCAGAGCAGCTGAACAGAATATTTTAATACCATGTTCTGAGAAAGATGTGGTCTTGAACCAGTGATGCAACTGGCAAACTTTCAGAATACAATTGCTTGTGATATTTGGACAAATTTTCCCTCTGCTTGCTTCCTTGAGGTCATACTATCCCTGTCTGAGACCAAGGATAGGATAATAGGGGTGTGCTTCTTGCTTCTGAGTCTGCATAACATGGATTAAAGGATTTACCAATCACCCAACTCCAGAAATCTCATCTGCAGCCTCTCAGTCAATTAATTCTGACACTAAGCTAGAGTGTCTCCAATGGGTGTGTCCTTGAAAGTTCTAAAACACTATTATGTGGCCAGTACTTTATTGGGTGTCATGGAGAGAAAGAAAAAAAGGAGGGCATGCCTTCCTCTTATTCCTTCTTCTTTTGGGAGAGATTAAACCAAGGCCTAGAACACAAATAACAAAGGAACAAATCTAAGCTAAAGGTTAGATCTGTAGGATTCAGTGGAAACCATCTAAATGGCCCCTCCCCTCCACGCGTGAACCAATTCCTCCTGTCGCCAGAAGGTAACGAGCCAGGAATTTGAATCCATTCTCATTACACTGCTGTTTAATCTGTCCCATTTTTTGTTCTCTTTTTATGATCTTTGTGCAATAAAAAAAGTGTTGTCACTGACTTTGAATTTGTACTCTATGGCATGAATCCTGACTCCATCAGTGCTGGAGATAGTCTCCACTGCCAGAGTCAACTCTGATGATAGTAACTGCTCTCTCCCCTGCCCTTTATGCTTTCTCCCTTTCTTTGGGATCTGCTATGCTTTCTGGAAGCTGCCTGATCAGTGTATGTATCACTCCCGTATTCAGACATAAGCTGAAATCATTGAAAATACCAGCCCCCTCTCTCCACAGAGTCCAGCCCTGCCTCTCTCCCAGTGAACAGGCACTGCAAGGCTCAGGGCTCCCCTTTGTTAATTAGGATCAAATCTCACTCTCTGATAACCGAAAGAAAGGAAAAGGCAGCCAGTCATGCTAAGAGGCTGTAAAAGAACTTCCTCTAATCCTCCCCAAGCACTTGAGAGAAGGCTTTCCGCCAAGTCAGGGTCATTTCATGTATTCTGCTCTGGAAAAGATATTAAAAATAATTAAGTTCATTTAAAAAAGAAAGAAAAGAATATCTGTCTAAAGCAATGACCTCTGCCCAACATCTATGTTGAAACAAGTACCTTTTCTCAGGATCTGATATGTGTTGGAAATTTCAACAAAGCTATGTAGACAGGCAAGACACACCCACCCCACGGAGTAGGTCTTTCTGCCTAGCAAACCAGAAGTGCCTCCCAGGTCAGACACAAACATCCCAGGTCAGAAGCACACATCACTCACTACAGGCTCTGTGCCGACGAGGAACCAGAGAGAGTAGCATGGTCTCTGTTCTCATAGATCTCCCAGTCTCGTCAGAGAGATGACAAATACATGTACAAAAAGGTAACTGATGGGCACACCGGACACAGTGAAAGGATCCCTGAACAGCGGATTCTGTGCTAAACCTTAAATCAGGAGTTGAATTTGGAAGGGCAGAAAGGACATTCCAGGTAGAGAAGAGTATTTTTGAGAATATGCAGGAGGTTTACAAAAAGGAAAATACAAGTTTGGCCCCATGGGGAAGTGAGGAAAACCAACTGAGTCCTTAAGAGCTTAGACACAAACCGACGAGCTGTGAGGTTGTTCTAAACATCAGTAGGATTATATTTTTATGTGAAAGACAATGAGCAAGATCACCTTCTTCACTGGCTCAGAATTCCCAGGGCTCAGCATTCTCAACTGTCTATTATACCTCTGCCTTCTATTATTTTTCCTCTCTGAATTCCCTCTAGGAGTTTTCAGCTGGGAACAATACCCATCCACAGAGAGCGTTTGGAAATGTATGTAGAGCACTGAAATCATCACTGATTGGGAGACACAAGGTACAAAATGTTCTCCATCGTTCAATGAAGACTTGACTAAATTGGCAATAGCCCCCTTGGAGTTACACCAGTTGTGATGATGATAACAATAATAAAATAACAATAATAAAATCACAGATCTAATCAATGGTATGACTGAGCGCTCAATTCAGGTGTGTCTGAGTCAAAACCTGTCTCCTGACACATGATGACAGCTTCTGTAGATCTTGATGGAGTACATGTCTGCCTGCCATTCACAGCTGGAGGGAGAGCAACCACACCCAACTTATTTCCTCTTCTTCCTGCAAGTATCTTAATGGATGAACCATCAGTGTGAGAGACCTCTCTGAAAATGGGAAATGGAAGCAAAGGGGGTGTCATCTGATCCTCTACCAATTGTTCTGAAACTAAATAGAGCTGCGGTGACCCGCTAGTCCAAAGAATGAATCATGGCTTGCTGCCATGTCCCAACAAAGAATAAATGTGCCCCTTACAAAGATGAGAATCGGGGTGGAAGACAAAATGTGGATGCCTACATATTGGATGGTCTCAAATAATAAAGATATATGGGGACAATGGTTGAGAATATTTAAAACATGATATTGGTACCTTGACCATTGTTCTTCTCATGACTTGAAAGGGGCTCTGACTCAAGGTTTGCTGAACTTACAAAGGGAAGAAGACATTCCCAATGCTTGTGCCACGCACCAACAAGGTGGCCTGAGTCTCCCAAAAGAGTTTCACGGGAGCAGCAAAGATTAGCATGAGAATTATGCAGTTGTGAACTGCTCATTCGGATTGGAGTAGGACGGGGCAGTGTGATTTGATTTTGTGAAGGGGATGTTAGTTTGATTTACGCAGTATCTCACAACACTAACCAAGCAAACTGGATCTCTGGGCAAGCTCTCCATGTACCCATTCAACATATACTACTGAGCATCTTACTCTGTGCCAGGATTTTTCCACATGCTATTGATATAGTGAACAAGGCAATGGTTGATATTCTCAGTAGGAACCCAAGTATTAAACTGAAGCTAAAGCGGAGGCCCCTTTGGATTCCCCCCCTAGAGATTGTGATGGGAGCAAGGAAAAACTAATGGCCTGGGCGCCAAGTGAGGGGGCAGTAAGACTCCCCCACAGCCACCTAGACAGGACTGGTCTAGTGTTCATGGGCTGGGGAAATGCATGAGGGAACAGAGTGACCAGCTATCCTAATTTCCCAGGAACTGAGGGATTTCCAACCACAACGGACTTTCCATCTGCCTAGGAAAGTACCGGATAAAGTAGGATGAACTATAATAGTAGTCACTGTGGGTGGGAGACACCATCTTTTGCGGCTGAGCAGGGCTGAGATAGAGGAAAACTGAGAGCCGGAGCCCAGCCTAGACTTTTTCACTGCAACTTTGATCCCCTTCCTCTTTGTTCCCACTTTCATCATGCTTGTCCCCCGTGAATTTGTTTCTCCATTTTAGGTCTTGAGGCTTCATGATATGCTGTGAACTTGGTTTGCCCAGCTGAAACCTCTGAGTCACATTTGGCCACTACAACTGTGTTTCCCCGAAAATAAGACCTAGCCAGACAATCAGCTCTAATGTGTCTTTTGGAGCAAAAATTAATATAAGACCTGGTATTATATTATATTATATTATATTATATTATATTATATTATATTATATTATATTATATTATATTGGCTCAGTCTTATAGTACAATAAGACTGGGTCTTATATTAATGTTTGCTCCAAAAGACGCATTAGAGCCGATGGTCCATTGAGGTCTTATTTTCAGGGAAACAGTAGCAGTCTGCTAGCACTGCCAAGATAGCTACCGCGTGTTGAACACCTAATACTTTGTGAGCCGGTGATTTGCATAGCTTATCTAATGAATCTTCATAACTGCTCTGTGAGATGAAAATTATCCCCATGGTAGACATGAGAAATTGAGACTCAGGGAAATTGAGTGCCCAAGAGACGCACCTCCAGACCTACGTGCAAGTAGGACACCCCTTGTTACGCCAGACCTGGGACCGGCAGCACCCACCCACCTAGATCATCTTCCGACTCCAACAAAAAAGGGGGCTTTGCACAACACCGCCCACACTTTTATGTTTTCCTGATGACTCAGAAGCCCTTGGAAGCTAAAGCAGGGAAAGCCACCATATGGTAAAATACTCCCTTTTATATTGGCAATATTCACTTGCTCATAACCTTCGCTGTGAAAAATCTCCTTGAGACCTTAATAAGTGATATATTCCCTTATAGCAGATTTCGAGAAATGCAACACTTTCCCAACCCCTCAGACCCCTAGGAACAATGTGGAAAATTCCCATCATCAACTACGCTTTGTACCAGGCATGAAATGTAACACAGTGTCTTGAGTTTCCTTAGAAGACCTGTAATGAATCTCTTAGTTTGTACCTATATTTTTCCTTTAAATAAAAAAAAGGGGGGGAATTAAGGTTGTGTCATGAACTCCCCACCCTTCAGCGCCATTTTTCCAACAACTATTTACAGATGGGAAAATGGTGCTGTTGGAGAGGAAAAGTTCCTGGAGCAGGGTCATAAGGCTAGTAAGGCAAGAAGCGTGGGTCTGCGCCCAGGTGCACCTCCATTACACGTATCTCACTGTTGGACACACATTTCTAGCAATGGGTTTATAACCCATTGCTCTCTCTCCTCTTGACATATTCACTCCTGATGATGGATAGGGTGAGGGATGGGGTCAAGAGAACCATTGGGCTATTTTTCAAAACACCCATGTCTTAGCCCCACCTCAGCTCTCCCCTCCTGGGAGGTTGCAGTGACCCATTATCATATCATATGGGGGAATATGGGTATTATGAATAGTTTCAAAAATGATTCTGTTAAGACTCCTCATATTCACAGTTAGAAACCTGTGTACCAGGCCATACAGCCTCATTAAAGCAGGGATTCCAAACTGGAATCCACAGATGGACACATCGGAATCCCATGAACCCCTGAGAAAAAAGTGCTCTGTGCACGGACCACACACATTATTCTAGAAGAGACTCCATAATAGTCCTCAGATTCTCAAATTAATTCCTGATTGAAAACAAGCATAGGAAGCACTTTACTAGAGAAGACGTGTTCCTCTGAAAGCAGAGAAGCTATTTCTATCCTTTCCAACCTCGACAAGCCCTGGACACGTGTAATTTTAAGCCTTTATTCGGGACACTCACTCAGCTTGCATTTAAGGGAATGATGTTTCCTCAATTTAATGTAATATTGCTATTGGCAAATAGATCACTCTTAGAGTCATCAAACGTGCCAACTTTTATATCCACCAAGGCAAAAGCATTCATGAGATTTTGTTTTTTCATTCTCTCAACCAGCTAATAGATTTCTGTCTGGGATCAAAAGGTTGGCTGAATATTGGCCGCGTATAAAGTTTTGTGGGTTAATTAAGATGATCATTAACCTCTCGAGCTCACTCTTAGCTTCATGATTTGTAGGTAGAAAGTCTGCTTCTATCAGACACAGAGGCTCCACTGGGACCAACCTGTGTATGCAGAATGCCCAAGCAGACACCAGACCCTCACAGGAAACCTGGGGGGCGGGGTTTGGGCACCACTCTTGGCTCTCATCCTCCTGAAAAGGTGTCTTCATCCTAACGGGGCTTTTCGCTTGGTTTGGTCTCATTCCACCATTATGGTAGGAGTTTTTGTTTAAACAATATTTTGTGGGGAATCCTATCACTGTTTTAATTGCTTCCTTAGAGTCTCTGCTGGTATGTTTCTGTTGTTTTCCCCCATGGTTGTAGCGAGAACAGCCACTGCATCTCTTTCCTTCTGTGCAGTGTACAGCATTATGTTCACTGATCCAAACACTCTTTGAGCATCTATGGTGGGCCAGGCAGACTGCGAGGCACTGAAGAATAAGAGTGAGATGGGACATATGGTCTCCATCCTCACAGAGCAACGCAGCCCAGTGCAAAAGAGAGATATGGGTCAGCACAATGTAGTAAGAGCTTTGGTGGAGCTAGGTTGACAGAAGGAAACAACATTGAGTCCCGAGGGCCAGTAGAAATCAGACGGCTGAATGGGGAGCGGGTGGAGGAGAGGCCGTTCCAGGCAGAGAGAATGGTACATGCTACAACAGAGGGGCAGGCGATGCTGCTTTCACAATGGCCAGAATAGAAATTGTTTGTCGATCATGCAGACATCACCACCCTTCTTTTAAAAATGTGAACTGACTCGGTGAGGTTAGGTGGCATGCCAATAAGTAAAGCTGCTCTTATGGGCTAGATGTGTGTGTGCCTTCATATTCGTGTGTTGAAGCCCTAACCTCCCCGCCCCCCCCCCCCCAATGTGATAGTATTTTTAGGTGATGCCTCTGGGAGGTTTAGATAAGGTCACGAGGGTAGGACCCTCATGATAGAATTAGTGCCTTTTTAAGGAGAGGATAATGACCTACAGCAAGCTAAGGTCATGGCCATGGAAAGTATGGGCTTTGAATCCTGATTCTTGATTGTCTAGAGAGTGATAATAGAGGTGAAATAACCATGTCTTGCTTATTTATTGAATTTTCAACAAAATAAGGCAGCTCCTTTTGGAAAACCCAAAATGATCAATGATAAAGAATGACGTAATATGTTTAAACCATATAATTTATACCCAGGTCAATTTTTTACTCCTCTCCAAGCATTTCTCCTAGGAGGGCTAAGAAAGAACCCCCATCCCTTAAAACGTTTGGGGTGGGAGTGGGGAGACTGGGAGAAGAGGGGCATTGAAGACACTCCCACTCTGCATGTCTAGTATATACAATCAGACCAGGAGAGTTTAATTCCCCTGGTTGAAAGTGTTCAACTTTTTAATTTTGGTTACTACATTTTCCGAAGATTTTGACTTTGGATCAGCTTCTACCACACACCTTTTATGTTACTGTTTCTGATTTTCTTGTTTTTGTTACTTTGCTCATAACACTATTTAACATCCCAAGGATCTCAATTTAAAAAACATGTGGAAAACCAGTGCCAAGACCTACATACACATTCACTGGGCAAAAATGAAGGAAGACGAGGGTATTAACACCTGTTATCTCTAGGTGATGCGTTTCCACTTAATTTTACTTTCATTTCTCTACATTTTTGAATTTTAAATTGAGTATTTTACTTTCATAATTCAAGAGAAACTATTTCTTGGTTTGAAACCAAATAAATATTTATGGTACTCAGGATACTTTTTACTTAGTGCTATGCCAGTTTTGTAGAAGTTGAAATTGTTTATTTTTACAAATATTTGGGAGTATTTTTCAATAGTTTGAAGATGCTGAAATATGGAAATAGAAGATCTGTAGATATTCTTTTTCTCTATCAATAGTTCTTGAAGTGTGGTTCCTGGACCAGCAGCACCACCTGGGAATTTGGAAAGACCACAAAACTCCCCCTACCACATACACACACCTCTCTCCAGAATCAGAAACTCCAGGCACGGGGAGTGTTTGAACAAAAACCATACAGCACGTCAAGCACCACTTACTCTAGGCTTAGACAGTCACAGGTGGGCTCTCAGTGCTGGAGGTGACTTGAGGACCCTGACTTCCCCCTTCCAGCCACCTCCCATGTCAGCCGGTCCCCTAGGTCAGGGGAGGATGGGGAGGCAGCGGTCGCCTAAGTAGATTCTTCCAGGTGTCTGTGAACAGTAACAAGTTGCCTCATCGTCTTAATCAGCCTTCAGCTGTCGCTGCTTTCATTAGTCAAACTGCACCAATCGCAAGCCAGTCTTACAGCTGGAGAACACCAGGCGCCAGGAGCGCTAATGAGGAGCATCTTTGGACTTCCCTGGCTGGGGCTGATTCAGCCTCCCCCCCCCCCCCGCCCCCAACCAGGAAGCCCAGCCGTGCAGATGCGTCCTTGTACAGCATGACGTGGCCCCTCTCCTTCCTCATTTCATCCTCGCCTCATCAGAGTGCCTGTAGGCACCCATTGGCAGGTGGGATGTTTCAGCTGGGATGCAACCCAGAGATCCTCTCTCTGGTGTCCCTCATGTGACAGGTGAGAATTTGAGGTGCAAATAAGGGAAGACTGGGGCACACCCAACACAGGAATGGAGAATTTCTGTTCCTCAGTTCAAATCCATTTGCCGTACACCCTGTGGCGAGCTGAATATTTTTAGGAAATACATACATGCAGCAAGCGATCAATCACCACCTGTTACTGCCACAAATATAATGTACACGAGTAGATATCTATCATGTATCGATCACCATTTAAAATAAGGCTGCCTTAGAGGACAGATTGCAAATTACACAAAACAGCTTTGCGTGACCCTCTTTTCCAGGGCTGTTCTAAAGATCCCAGTCTGCCCTTTGCTCAAATCATAGCAATCAGTAACAATTTTGCCCCTGGTCCTTTCAATAGCTGCCAATTCATAATCGAGACAGTGGGAGGTGTGGAAAAAGATGACTGGCTTCCAGCTTTCCCAGACCTGCTGCTGCTTACGAACCAGTGTGACCTTGAACAGGTCGCTTAAAATGCTGGGCCTCAGTCTCCCATTCTTGAAACACAGGGGTTGGTTAATGATCTTTCAGGGGCTCTCCGACTGACAATAATGCACCCTTAATGTGAACTTCTATTTTGCCGAACTTAGGCAAGTAAAAATGCCTCCTGCAAAGCCACTGATGGCACAGGCCAACCCGTCTGTGCCTGGGCCTCCTTGTCCCCTCCCCCAGCCAGATTCTTCCATCACAAGACTCAATCCCCTCTGTGGCTCTTGGGAATCAGAAGTCCAAACTAATTTGCCTGACTGCCCAGCCAGCAAGCCAGCCTTGGCAGGCTCATTTGGCCTTCCAGCAACATTTGGCTCTGGCTCTGGCAGGAATTGTCCCTGCCCCTCCGAATGGCTGTCTTGGATATTATGAAATTAAAGATTAGACTACTGAATGCTGAAGCACCCCCTCTAACACATGAGCACTGGCGACTGTTCAGCCGTGTGCGGCCCTGAGAAGGGCTGGTCCTCACTTGGGCAGCCGAGTCAGTCTTAAATTACCTAAAGAGCCTGGGTGCTGGGCCTGGGCTCCATTTGTTTACAAAATAGGCCCTTTCAAAGGCCCTTTACTAGGGACTGGTAATTCCCAGGTCCCCTGCTATAGGCTGATGCATAATGCATAAGACGCTGGGAAATGTGTATTCATGAGGGCGGTTTGGCTTTTGTCAGAAAGAACTGTGAAATATTATGATGGAACAATTTTCATTTCTGCCACATTGTTTTTATAGTGCATTCATGACTGGGGATTGAGGGCTTTCTGAGTTTTGTCTGGTGCAGATGTTGCGGTGCTGAGAGCTGTTTCAGACATCCTTATTTTCCAACTTTGTGGCTGACAATTCCACGACGCGGGAGAAGGGGGGCTCTCACAGGGAGACAAAGGCTGTATGTCCTCAAATGATCTTGTCCTGAATTCATTCGTTCAGTCGGGAGTGAATGAGAAACTGAGGTTTGGAGATGCCTCCTGAGTGCCAGGCCTCGGGCTAGGGCCCCCTCCTTGTTCCTCCCTCACCCTGTGAAGCAGCCTTATCTCCATTTGACATATGACAGAAAGGAAGCCCAGCAAGACTGAGCCACTTGTCTGAAATCACACAACCAGTGAGTGGTGCGGCCTGGGTTTGAATCCATGTCGCCTGCCCAAGTTTACATTCTCCTCCAGCGCCAGGAGAACTGAAGACAAGGAGACGCGCTCTCCATCTGCAATCCATCTGAGAGATGCTAGTGAGACGCGGAGATGAGAGGAAGGCAGGCTGCCTGCCACTGGGTCCTCCAAAGGTGAGGAAAATGCTGAAGAACCCACCCCCGGAGAAGAAGAAACTGTCACTGATCTGGCTGTCAGAGATCAGGCGCCATGTTGAGACAAGTGCACTACCTCTCGCGGAGGCTGAGGAAACTATTGAGATGCCATAGCTCCTGCCTCCTGGTACCAGCATCCTAGCTCAGCTCTTCTAGACCACAAATCCCAGCCTTGTCTCTCCACACCACTGGGATGCCTCCTAGACCAGGAAATGCTGGCCCCTGCAAGCCACTCAGCCAGGAGGCCATGAGTTCTTGGAGGCAGGAATTGTGGCTTAATTTTCCCTGGATTCCCAGGGCTTGCATACCTCCAGGCAAGCTCAGAGTACAGACTCCCACACATGCTTTAAATGTATCCAGCATGACAGTGAGGCCCAGGCTGCAGGCAAACTCTGAGACAAAAGGGCAGAAGAATCCATTCTGGGAGAGTTAGGGAAACAAAGCAAAGAAAGGCAGATGGGGTGCCCAGGACCTTACCCCCGGAGAAAGGTGTGGGTGGGTATATGAGAGGGCGTCTCCTGAGATCAAGTTATATTAAGAGCACTGAGCTAGTGAATGCTAGCGAGACGGCAAAGCAGAGAGCAGAACAGGGAGTAATGAAGAGTCGTAGGCACAGGTGGGACCCCTTACACAGGCCAGGACAGAGGCAGAGCCTGGGAACAGGAAGTCCCTGAGGCCTCCACTGAGGACCCACTGCTCCCATTATATTTATGGAGCTGACCCAAATGAGTTTGAAAGTCCTGGGAAGAAACAGATACACATGGAGACAACAAGTGTCTCCCGAGAGTTTGTCAGGTTAGCAGTTCATGAGGATCTCTAGACACATTCAGGTCCACTTGCTTTTCCACTGTGCAGTTTTCATTGTTCCAGAAATCTACGCACAGAGTGATTAGCTGGAACTTCCAGCAGTCCACAGTGGTGCTTGGGGTGGTAAGTCTCACGGCAAATCCAGCCCCACACACCTCTCTGCCTGTTTCTAAAACACACGAAGCTCTTTCTCAACTATGCATCTTTATATTGGCTGTTCCCTCTGACTAGACATCCTACAACCATCTCCGTAGTCAGAGCTGGTGCCTTCTCGCCCTTCACATCCCAGGTTATCTAGTTGGTTCTTTCATCCCAGTACTTCTCACCAGTGTGTGCAGTTTGGGTTTGCGGCTGCTGTTGTGGTTATTGTCTGGTTGTCTGTCTCCCGCTGTAACATAAAGCTGGGGATCAGGCTGTGATCAGTTTACCCTTCTATCCCTGGCACCGAGGACCGTGTCTAGGACATGGTCAGAGCTCAGAAAATGTTTGAGAATGAATGAATCAGGTCACGGCGTGTTACGCAAGAGCGTTAAAGCGTTCATCAGGCATACCTAAAGGGATTCAAATGCAACAATTTGCTCCCATGCTGCACAGGGCACTTCTGCCTATTTGGAAAAGCAAGCCAGGCCGGGGGCGAGTTCCAAACCATGAGAAAACAGATCAGAGCTCACTGCAGCCCAGTCCTCGAGGGTGCCCTGATGCTTCCCCACTTGGCAGTCAAGTAGCGTCTTGTAAGGGATTGGAACAAACGTGCTTTTAAAACCCATGCTCCCAGGTACAAGTTTTGTAACCATGAGCCTCCGTTTTTCTACATCAGCCTAAGGGACAGGCTGAAGTCATCTGTCACATTGCCACGAACACTGAGTTACAGCTATGTTTCAACCAGGGGCAATTCTGCCCCCAGCCCTAGGGAACATTTGGCAAATGTCTGAAGACATTTCTGGTTGTCACAGTTTGGGTAGAGGCTAGGGATGTTGGTAAATGGCCTACAATGCACAAGACAGCCCCCCACAACAAAGAATGACTTGGCCCCAAATCTCAACAGCATTGAGGGAAACAAGCACTGAGTCAGAGATATGGCAGTTGCACAGGCTGTGTTCGTATCCCTGGCCTCTCCATGGCAGGGTCCACCTGCAGACAACTGCAACGGGTCCACCCCCTTGTGTGAATACTCCCCACGTGCTCCCCCATCAGGCCTCTGCCCACACGAGTCTCACCAGGAATACCTGCTGTCTTCATCTGGTTGGGCTCCATAATACCACAGACTTGGTGGCTTCATCAACAAACACTTATTTCTCAGAGTTCTGGAATCTGGGAAGTTCAAGATCAAGGTACAAGTAGATTTGGTGTCTAGTGAGAGCAAGCTCCCTGCTACATAGACGGCCATTTTTAACTGTGCCCTCACATGGTGGAAGGGAAAGGGAGGACGCAGTTACAAAGTGAACACTCTGGGGTCTCTAATCACATCACGAGCCACCCCCACCATGACCTAATCACCTCCCAAAGGCCTTACTTCCAAACACCATCACATTTGGGATTAGGTTTCAATGCATGAATTTGGGGGAGATATAAGCATTTAGTCTACAGCACCTGTCTTCCAATGGTTATTGAGGTCCTTCTTTCACATCTGAATTCAAATCTCACCACCAAGAAGCCTCCACCTATTCCCTTGACTGTTCGTCTTACTTGTCCTTTCGCACTGAACATCTACGGCAGCACAAACGACAGCCTGCCAGCAGCTGAGGCTTTCTCCTTCAACTCTGCTCCTTCCTCCGGCCGTCCTTGGGCCTCAGCACAAAGCATTGCCTAAGGAGATAACTTGATTCATGAAAAAGGAGAGGCCTTCCCAGACAGGAAAATTCAGAGTCCTACTTGTACAACTTCTTCCTAATTGATTGGCTTCTCGCATCTGAAAATGGGCACAATCAAATCCACGTGCCAGGCTCTCCCTGAGCATCTGAGATGCTGTCTGTGACATGTGGCATACGGTAGGCAATAGAATGCCATTCTTTCACATGCAGAGCTCAGTAAGGGCCTGATAAGTTGGATGCTAAATCAAACTCTCTCTCTCTCGTAGAGATTTTGTTTCCTAATTCCTTGAGAGCCAAGGGTATTTCCAGATGGGGTAGGAAGGCATCAGACTTCAAGGTATGTATTTTGAAGGGAGCGTTATCTTCCTGAGGTACCTTTCTATATAATCGCTCTCCCTATTCAAAGTCAAAGGGGTTCTCCTTCTAGTAGGAGAGGTTTGGCAGCATGAACTCCCAACTCTCCTCATCTGATCATACCTCCTGAGTATGAGCCTGCCACCTGTGATAAACGCTGGGCTACCTGGGAGACAGCCACTGCGAGGTGTGCACTCCATCTACAGCTGCTTGAGATAGTGTGTTTCTGAGGGCAAGGGAGAGCTACAGTAATAACCTCCTAAAACAACAAAGGGGCCCATAGCTCTTCAGACTCCCAGTTGCAATTTCCAGGACAGCCAGTGATTTTAAAGTGGAATGTCAACGGGGCTGGTGGCATGCTCACTTCGGCAGCATATATACTAGAAGGGGGCTGGTGGCTCAGAAGAGTGGGCAGGAAACAATTCACCTCCAGCCACTGTGGCAAGTCCAGTAGAGTCAGAGATCCCGGCCACCCCTGGGCCCCCTTCATCTAATTCAGAATCCACTGTTTTATGAAGTTCATGCAGAAATAGTGAGTGGAAAAATAATGCTGGGGGATGGGCAGAGGATACACTCATTTCGTTTGCTGGGAAGCCACCCAGGGTGGCACACACAGATCCCCTTTGTTTATACTTCTAGTCTTGATGGAGAATGGGGGAGGATGCTGTCCAAATTCCTGAACAAACCAACTACCAGTGCATGTTTTAGAGCAGATTTCATGGGCTGTTCTATTACAATATTGGGTTTCTGAGGGTCCCAAATCCTTTCCCTCCTCCCCACCGAGGGCCCGAGGAGAGAGGAGCCTCAGAACCTGCATGCTCTTCCACCTCATTTCCGCTAAGTCTTGCTCCGGAGCATGTGAGCAAGCAGAAGACACTGCGAGAACTTATCAGCTTACTCTAAGGAAAGTCTTGCTAATGCGTGCAGCTGTCCAGAGTTAGGGTCCCCCTCAGGAGGCAGCCTGGTCCCACCTCTAGAAGCCTCAAGCAGAAGGGAGCTAACAATTGAGAAGGACAAAGCAGAGGACCAAAGCAGAAACTAATCCACAGACACAGGAATGGCAATTTGAGAAGGACAGCTGACAGAAGCAGCTGAAAAATATTTTCTTTCAGTGACTCAGAGTTTTACCACTTGTGAGAGGCTAGTCACAACTACGTCTTATTATCAGACGTAATATATAAAATATACCCCAGAAACAAGCAGACACAAACAGACCATCTTCACAATCACCCTAAACGACAGCACAAAACCCCAGGGTGCACCAGAGACTGGGCTCCACCCGGTGGTCTGTTCTCATCCCCTCCATGCCTCTGTGTCCCCATCTGTGACAAAGGGACAACGGTCTCTGCCCAGCTAATCTATTGTGAGGGTCAGCGTAGAGGAGGATTCAGAAAAAGTGAGATAAACCCTTAAACACTGAAGGAACTGGGAATTATCCTTAGCAGATGAATGTTTTAGTATCATTTTTTCCAGAATCTTTCCCGGTCCTCCCTAACCTGGCCAATTGTCACTATAAGGTCTCAGCAGCATGTCACTGTCCTTCAGAACATGTACCGTGGCTCTCATCTTGTGTTTCTCTATCTGATCCTTTAGTGAGTGTTTGCCCCCTACACTAGACTATAAACGCCAAGCAGGCAGGGGCTGTCTTGTTAGTGATTACTATTGGTTTTGTTCTTACCATGGCTTCCCAGGGCAGGTCTCCATATACACCAAACGCCTGAACAAACGAATAAGCACAAGCTCCATGATGTTCAAAATAAGCTGCAGCGAACTGTCCTGTCCCCAAACACTACTAACACGTCCTTATTATGAAAGTGTCCTCAGGCTTGAAAACCAGTGGTAGGTATATCTCTCTCGAGACCATGATCTCTTTCTGAAATTTAGCAGGTTAATAAAGGTGGCTGGTATTTATCCCATGTTGGGGGGGCCAAGGACTCTTGCCCTACCTGCAAACACCTTTAAAATATGCAGGCATCCTGAAATATTTAGAGATTTTATTAGGTTTGTTCTTAACAAACCTAACAAAGAGAGAGAGGAAAAAAGGTTTTTCATTTAGAGTTCCCTGCAACCACAAAAAGCAAAAAAGCCCGAAGCTACAACTGTTGGGTGGGTTTTAAAAGAAACATGAGAGGGGTGGCCGGTGAGCTCAGTTGGTTAGAGCATGGTGCTAATAAAAGAAACGTGAGTACAATAAGTTAAATAATACTTTGCACTGGTGGCACAATGCACGGCCATTATTAATCCTTAATTCCATGGAAATCTGAAGATCTATGGCCCTTTAATTAAGAGTCCAGTGGTTTCCAGCAAATATGTGCACCACTATTATTACGTTCACTGGAGAAAAGCAATAAATGGTGCTTTGCACTCTGCTGCAAAATGGCCAGCTCCATTTTCTCCAAAGTTTTTGAACAACAAAGTTCAGAAAACAGTATCTTTTTTTGCTTTTCTTGCCCCTTGTCCCAGGTTAAATTTCCCCTCTTTTTGCAGTGAGTTGGATAATGGCATCATTAACTTGGTTACATACCCACTTGGCAGAGGAACAGGTGGGCCGCTCAGAGGTAATGGTGCTAACATAAAGGGAACGCAAAAGGTGAATTGTTTAAAGGCCCCAGATGATTAAACAATTACTCTCTTTGTAGTTCATATTTTAGAGTAAACCGCATTTACCCAAGACGGCATTATTTTTGTCTCAGGAACTCGTCTGCTTCGGTCGGCTGTGTGTCGGTCCCCTTTCTCCCCGATGAAATTTCATCCCTCCGGGAACTCCTTTGTGAGCAGAAGCTGCTGATCTCTGGCCAAATGGAAAAGGCCTGCACTTTAGGCTCTTCATCCTGCCTCAAGCCCTAATTTCCAAACACGATATCCTTTCCTGATAGCCTGCTCCACTCCACTGCTTCTCTCTCCACACTAATTCAGAGGTTAGAACTCCTCGCTTTATAACATTTACAGGGGTGCTCATGAGATGGCCTCCCACTTGAAGCGGATTTCCAATTTTCAGAGGCCATTCTTCAGTTCCCCCGTCTGATGTCCTCATCCTCACAGCTTTTTTTGTGTTGGTTGTAGTGAAGTGACAACAATGCCCATTCATGAAGACAAGCCTCCCCAAGCTGGATGTTTGGGAATTGCTTCAATGTGAGCAGCTAACTGGCAGTTATGGGATTTAGAGACTAAATGTGGCCTCTGTATTGCTGAGATGTGGACCAATCTGAAAATTTTAAGCAAAAACAATGAAGAATATACACAGGGTGCCAAAAAAGTGTGTATACATTTTAAGAAAGGAAAAAATTGTATTAAAATTGTAATAATATATACCAATAACAAAAGATGAATACAAGTCACGTCTGACTTCCGCAGTTACAAGAGGTGCTCAAAGTGGTATCATCAGTGTAATTTTAATACAGTTTTTTCCTTTGTTAAAATGTGTATACTTTTTCTGGCACCCTCTGTACATGTGTTTATGTCTGTCATAACACAAACTCATATCCTGCAAAAACAAACAACAACAACAAACACTGTTTTTATTGAGACAAAATGAAAAATTGTGGACCAGGAGCTGCTCCTAAAAATTCAAAGTCATAAATTTGGACCAAGTTCAAGTTCCACACAATTAGGGGCAGCCCCTGAATTCCAGTCAAAGCAGAGGAAGGCCTATTTCCGCAATCTGTTGTACTGCAGGCAACAGAGCCTTGACTCTGAGACTCAAATGGCTGTGACTCTCGAGGTCTCTATCTGCAGGAAGAGGGTATCTTTAGCTCTAGCCTCATCCTCAAGATGATGAATGGATTTATTGAGTATGCGGAAGTTCATGCTCTGGAAGGAGAACTTGATTCATGTTACTCCACACACCAAAATAAATAGACCAAATAGAAAACACGTTGGGCTTTGAGCCTAAGCTTCACTAAGAATAGTGAGGGCCAGGATCAGTAGCATTAGAGGCACCTGGGACTTGAGAGAAATGCAGACTCTTGGGCCCCACCCCAGATTTACTGAATCAGAATCGGCATTTTAATAAGACCCCCATTTGAAAAGCACTGCTCTAAGGAATGTCTGGTGATCTGCAACCCACGTAGGGGAGCTTGCAGTTCATTTCTGGTCCAGATCACCAGCTCCTAGAAAGTGGGCTCTAAGAGAACCATGAGTTTATCTTTTCGCCCTCTCTACTAGGCCCTCAATAAATATGTTTTGAATAAATAAATAGATGCCCTTGAAACTCTTGTTCCCTCTGGTCTATGTGCACTGGGCTGTCCACTTCTGGCTTCAGGAACCACGTCCCTAACTCTTAAAGTTTTCTTATCAGTTGCTGGCTTATTCTAAGCCCAACCTGTGAGGTCCTAGTGTTTGCAGGCTAACCTAAGGACTATGGCTCCAACATGAGCTCTGGAGTAAGCCTCAACTTTTACCTCAACCCCATGCATTTCGAAACCTATGTTACTAGCAGGAATCACTTTCTGTTTGCTATCAAAAGCCCATAGTGCAGAGAGACACATCCAGTGTAACACCATTAATCTTCCCCCTGACATAGCAAGGAGCCAGTGTGTGTAACACTATTAAACTTCCCCTTTCTACCATCAACTATGGTCTTGACAGGGATCACTGTCTCAAATGACCCTGATAGAGGAACATAAAATAGACTTTCCTTCTTCCTCAGTCACACTTTTCAAAGTGGAGTGGATGTGCCTCTTTCTAGCTAAACTTGTCTTTATTTCACTCCATCAGAAAACAAAATAAAACAAACAACCCTTACCCTCCCTTCACACACACCACCACCACCTGTCTCAAGAGATTGGAACGGAGGCAAAGAATGTAAAGAGAGGAAAATATTCAGGACAAACATGATAATTGTTCCATCTTTGTTATTTCATGTTTAGGGTGCACGGGAATCTAAAAGAGAGGAAACCCACCCATTACCTTTAGTTCAGTCTTTTCTAATGCCCATTCAAAGGGGGAAAGGGCCTCTTTAACCTACTCTCCAAATCTGGAATTCGGCCCTCACCACTTGGGGCAACTACAAGAGTTTGCTTATCACAAACTGCCATGGCCAGGCCCAGCTCTGCTCTCCCTGAAAGCCTACTTCTTGGGCCTTGACTCCCCTCTCTCAAGATGGCCGCCTCCACATGCTGTCCCCACCCAAATACAGCTGCTCATTTACTATCACCCTCACTTAGTCACATTCCCTCAGAATGGTTCTTTACTCTCCCACTTGCCCCCAACTAAGAGACATGGTGACCTAATAGAAAAAGTATGGATTTCAGAGTTATATGCTAGTGGTTTCAAATCCTTGCTCTGTCTCCTGGTTGTCAAATGATCTTGGGTTAAAACATGTATCATTGTTATGCCTCCGTTCATCCTCTGGAGAATGTAAACAATCATATATACCACAAAGGGTGTTCTGCAAGTTTAAAAAAAAAAAAAGAGCCAATATACAGTACATCGGAGAATGGTTATTGCACAGTAACTGCTCCCATTCTACCTGCCAAGCCCTGCTACTTGGGTTCCTGAGGGGTCTTTCTAAATCAGGCTTGCATAGAGAGGGCTATGAGAGGCTTGCAGAAGCCCACCTCTCCTCGTAAATCAGATTAAACCCAACTCTTCTCAATCCTTTATCTTTCCAACTGTCATAGAAAATGCACACAAACAAGCCTTCTTGAAAAGCAGTGAGTGGAATTCTAAAGCCTAGAAGGAAAGTGTGTTACAAAGACACACTCACCAGATAAACTATACCTCTGACAAGCCATGTGACCTCAGGCAACTCACTTGAGCTCTTTGAGGGTCCAGT